>NC_034427.1:4201687-4215335 GCF_002078875.1 Numida meleagris | reverse complement strand
CTTTCCTTTCCTTTCCTTTCCTTTCCTTTCCTTTCCTTTCCTTTCCTTTCCTTTCCTTTCCTTTCCTTTCCTTTCCTTTCCTTTCCTTTCCTTTTCTTCCAGGCAATGATTTCTTAGTACATATCATCAAGTGCATATTAAGCAGAGTTTCTAGACTAATGCTTTCCAGCCTGGACTCTTAGACTTAGTAACTGTTCCAAATAGTACTTTAAAATGTCTTAGCTGTATAAATACATGAGACCTCAATGTTTTCCTTGTCAACAAAATGAAAAACAAGTTAGATTAAAAATATTTTTTTTAGTATTTTCAATCGCATACTGGCCAATGAGAAAAAAAATCTATCATGTAAAAGGACCTGATGTTTTTAATTATATATATTTCAGTTACCTCCACTATGGTATTATTTGCAGGTACAAGAAAAGGCTTCAGAAAATGACCACTTACATTCAAATCCAAGGGATGGATATACAAAAGAAAATCAAGTTCATCAAGGCAGAGACTTGCACTTGACTTGCTGACTTGGGCTAGGTCTCCCTTAGTGTGTGAGATGACCTAACATCATATAAAGCACTGGAAGGGCTAGGTGTTGTAGGTTGTTCAAAGGAGCTGTTTTATCACTCAAAGCAATTGAAATAAGCTCCATTCCACAGCAGCATCATCTGTAAGGGTCACCACCACATCCCACAAGCAGCACAACGTGATTTTCTGTGCAGAGAATTCAACGACAAAAGTGCCTTTGAACTCAGTGGCTAGAGCTTTGTCTAGTCTGATTTTAAACTAACCATCAATTCACCTTTTTCCCACTTCCAGTGATTTCTTCCATCTGATTACATTTGCTTAATGAATCTTTTGTTGTATATTAACTATCCTTTATTAAATGCAAATTTGCAGAGGATTAAACCATACAATAGATCCATGTTATATTGAATATCACAGTAAAATCTCAATAAGCATGAGTGTTTTCTTTTGTTTTAGAAATCAGTGGATATTTAATTAATGGGGGGTAATAACTCTTGCCTCTAGAGGTGTCCCTTCAGATTAAAAAAATATATATTATTATATGTTAAATGGGAACAGAGATGCCTTTGAATAATTTCAAAGTTCTCTACAAACAGAAATGAACTGAAATACTGTTTGTTCATTCTGGTGCAAGACTTGATGCTTTAACCCCAGCATCCTCCTCACCTGGACGCTCAGATGCCTGCTCAAGAGGCGAGGCAGAGGACTGCTCAGAGGCCAAGATGCCTGGCTTAAGGCATACATACCCATGCCATTTCCCAACACATTAGACAATTCTTCCTGGCAATAACTAATAGTTACTAGAAACTGTGCTTGCTAAAGATTAGAACACCCAGATGAGAAATGAGGGCACTTCCTATGAGCATCGAGCTGACTCTTGCACGTAAAAAATTCTTAAGAATTAGATAGTGACACCAGAATTTTCAAAATTTTCACTCATTCTGCTTGCTTAACTTGGAGTTAGGTTTGTTCAGCCCATCTGTCCATTCTGTCCCTGGTATCTGAAAGACTGCTGGTGAAAACAATACACTCCTGCAGGGACTTCTGAGATCACTTCATGATGTCATGCAGAACAATATTCCACATAAGCTGAGTACCTCAGACACTCCTCTGAAAGTTCCTTTGTTTAATTTGTGTCCTTGTCACTCCAAGGAAATCTAAAGAATATTTTCACACACGTAGTGTTTCCATGAAATGCAAGTGGAATTAAGGAAACTCAAAAAAATCCGTAGCTGAAAGGAATATTTTCTGGGAAATTCTCACTTTTCCTGTCTATATGTGGCCTATGGTGTTACAGTCATCTTTGTGTCTGAGCAAATAACAGTGATACATTCCAGATGAAAATTATACATCTCCTGTGTTGTGTCACTATGTGTTCTTCAATGTAGCCAAGTATGGGTGCATGTTTTGGAGGGAAAAGCATAAGTCTTCCAAAAAAATCATTTACACCATAAAATGAAATCATTGGCTTTATTAGCTCAACTACTATTATTACAATTAATTGTTATTATTATTATTATAAATTAATGATAAGGGCTTTGATGGTTTGAGTAAGAAAGAGGGTTTTCTTGCACTTCTAGCCCTTCTGCCCCTCCTCCAGATGTCCAGCACACTGGTCTCACCTCTTCTTGGTACTGACAGTATGGGGCTGGGATCCTGCATCCTTCATGGCTGCACCAGAGCAGGAAGGTGACAGCAGGGGTGTGAAGCATAAAGCTGACTGAACACCACAATTCCTTCCAATCTCTATCCCTAACAGAGAGCCCCACAATTATCAATAAGCTGTGGCATGCAGAGTGAGGATATGGATTCTAACAGTGACCCCTTGAGATCAACAACTTGCCCCCCTCACCAGGATTGTTCCACTATACCATTTATTACCAGAGCTGGGTGGGAGGCGACACGATGCTGCCATGGTGCTGAGCCAGGCTGGCTTCCCAGCACACCACTCTCTGTCTCCTGCTGAATGTTTTGTTTTGTTTGCTTCATTGGATTCTAGGGTAAAAATTCTTGGAGTCTTTATTTACTGCCAAATGGAACCACTGCGTGACTCCGGAAATACCTGTCGCCTAATTAAATTGTCTAAAGAGGGATTTTTGGAAAGCGCTCCTAATTCAGGAGCTTAATTTAGGCTGGGCCCGTGCACCAGAGCTTTCTGTCTTATTATTAGTTGGAATTTTAATCATTACAGATCTCCCCCCACCCCCGGCATTTTTTCCTCTCTCCCCATCTCCTAACAACCTGATTCTGGCACAATTCCCTTCCCCTTTAATCCTCCAGAGCTAAAAATAATATCATCTTGGATCCAGCCAAAAAAAAGACAGAGAGAGAGAGAGAGAAAAGGAGAGCACTGAACCAGAGGTGTTTAATTAGCAGGAGTGAACTGGAGATGGGTTCAGCAATCATTTTACAGCAGCCCCTCTAGAGACAGACCAAACACATTGTGAGAAAAACCTGGCTCATGGGTCCCAGGAGTAAGAAGGCGGTATGTTCTCAGGGCAGCGTAAGCCAGTAACATCTGTAAGATGCAGCCCTCATATGCCTGGATTAAGAAAAAAAGACTCTTGGGATGAGTGAAAGGATGCTATAAGCAAGGAACCTTAAGTAAATGTTTCAGTCTGCCCTAGTGATGGTACCCACACTATCACAGATGTTATTTCATGCATCACCTCTAGATGCAAGACCTCGAGTAAGTGGTTGGCTCTGAGATGATTAGGCACCCTGAATTTGCTTTTAAATCACATGGAGATTGAGAAGAGGGAAGTAATAAGCACGATTAAACTTCGGGTAGTGACTGTATGTGTGTGTCCAGGGCCAAAGGTAATGGCTACTGATCTGGCATCTTCACCCTGTCATCTCAGGGAATGGCATGGGAGATGGTCCAGTGACAAACTGAGCACATCACAGGCTACATGAGTAGAAAGAGCTTGGCTGTGTCCAGTGGAGTTACTCTGCATTTGCAGTGAGGGAGCTGTCACCAGGGACTGACCTTTGGTGTTGTTCACTGAAAATGAAAAGAAGATATCAGACCTTTCTTTTTCCTTACAAAAAGGATAGCTGTATTCAGGTTGCACTAGGCTTACAGCGAAACAAAGGAAAGTTCTCATGCTAATCAAACCTCTCTGAGATAATTATAACACACAAGCAGCTCTACAAGGCAGAGGCAGCTGGGAATATGTACATGTGCAGACACATTTTTATGCTTCCTTTACCCCTGCTCCTGCACAGAGCACACACTTCTACCTGGAGAAGAGGCTAAAAGACCACCTGTGATCCAGCCTGGACTGAGGTGCTGAATGCAGCAGGGATGTGGACCATATGGACGTGGGTGTGCCAGTCTGCACCCATTTTGGGTTGCACAGGACCAGGGGGAGCGTACACTCTGCTGTTAAAAGTTTTTTCAATTGCAACTCCGAACAGAAACACTTTCAACTTGGAAAACATATATACATATACATTTCTACACACACACATATAAAATTGCAAACTTCTGACATTTTAACTTTGAATTGCTTTTTTTTAATTCAGCTGTATTTACTGGGCTGGCTTGCCTGCCAAGTCCATTAAGTATCAATCATCTGTTTTTTCATTAGTGCCGAAATGACTTTCTAATTGACTTTCTAATTGTAGTTAAAAGCAACTTTAGCACAGGCTCGAATAATCTTTCCTAGAGGCCTCTCTGTGTCCCGTCTTCCATCTGCTGTCACTGGAGCTTAATGGAGATGCCTCCAGCAGAAGGCTGGTATCAGATAGATCACTTGTTTGTAGGATATTGCTTTATTTTGTATTTAGTTTGGTTTTACTTTTTTCTTCTATGTTCTGATAATGACTCGCTGTTTCTGCATTACGGGATATTTGTCTGATAAGTATCTAGCCAGGAGCTAAAACATCACCATAGTGACTCAAGAAATACGCCAGGGCGACATACTATGGACAAGAGAGGTGCCAAAATGTTCCTGATGCCTTCAAAATCCTGGAAACATTTTCAAAATGGCTTTTTCTTTTTAATAGTTGTGCAAAGCCTTTTTTTTTTTCTTTTTTCAATTAAGTGGCAAGTGCCTGTGCGTTTCCTCTGGCCTGATTCTTACTGCATGCACTGCAGTGCAAACCCCCTGAGACTTCAGCAAGAGCAGGCACACAGAAGGAGAAGTTCAGAGTGCCCTCGAGCTGCCCAAGGGCCACCTGCTCCTTGTCCTCCAGCTGGAACTGGCTGAAGCTGGGGGCTCTCGCTGAGAGCACAGGAAAAGGAAGCAGGAGGGAATGCTGCTTCCCTCACGCTAAAGATAGAAGGCGGAGTTCATCTCTGCTTTTGGCAGAGGAACGGGAGTGGCATTTCCCCTCCTACTTCCCCTTATGTTGGCCCTACCAGCACGGAAGGCATCATTCTACATAACCGCAGCGGAAGTAAACTTTCAGTGAGAACAAGGATGCTGCTAAAAATGCCAGAAGAAACCAGTTTTGCCTGGGAGGCGATGCGTGGGGTGATGGAGGCCATGCTGGTGTCTTCTGGGACTGTTTCATCTGAGCTTCAGCAGGCAGCAATGGATCCTTTTATCCATGGGTTTGTGACTGCCTCAGAACAATCAGCATCTTGAGGATCTTTAGTGCTCAGAAAAGACCCTCCTCTGAGGTCACTGTTACTATCATGAAATTACAGCAACAAGAAGAACAAAAACTATGTGGTTGATTTGGTTTGCTTACATCCTGCTTTCAGCTAGTACTGGCAGGGATTTTCCCTATGTCCAGTCCAGTTACAAATCCTAAACTGTTAATTCAGATATAAAAAAGTATCTGTTCAGTATTGGAATAGAAATGTGCCTTGATAGCATCAAAGATTTGACTTTATGATCTGTCTCCTCCTTACAGTTCAATTGTGTAATGCTGTCCTATCTGTGGTGGACAGGGTAGCTCTCAACACCACTTTGTGCAGGTGCAGGGCTACCAGCAGCTCACTCCTGCTGGAGCAGTGCTTCTAGAAACAAGAAGCCTAATTCTGCATGGCTCTGCTAGGACTTCTGATATGCTGCAGACTGAGCAGAACGTCAAAACCTGGTACAGTGTCTGCCCTTCTCCTCTCCTCAACTCAGAGACCTGCACAGCTGGCCACCAAGCAGTGTCCCCTGAAGCCTGCCACAGCTGCAAGTAATGAAGAGCTTTGTGCCTAAGACAGGAGCTGTTTTGCTTTCATTTCTCATGCCAGCACCACCACGGCCCTGTACTTCTGCAAAACCTTCCACTGACCTGTGCCTGGTGAAGCTGACCCCTGACCAGACAGCCTCTGAGGCAGCATGTGCCCAGGCAGAAGAGAAAGCAGTAGCAGGACGGGCTGCCCAAGCTGTCACACAGCATGTCACAGCCAGGCACAAGGGAGAGCTACAGCCTGGCCACCTCCATGAAGTCACCCAGCTGCTGACTCCAAAAACAGCACTGGCTGCAAGGAATGGCCTTGTGGTAACCGCTTGTTTTTGCCCTGGTGATTCCCATGCTTTGGAATGCATGTGCCATTTTAGCCTAAGCATTGGTCTAAAAAAATAAAAATAAAAAATATCGGGACTTAAGAGGAAGAGAGAGACATAAATAAATAAGAAAAAGAACTAAACTTTCCCACCATCCCCCAGAAAAGTTTTGCTGGCTTCCAATGATTCCTCTTATATTTTTCTAGTGTCTCCTAATGATGATCATCTGTCTCATGAGCCCACTTTGCACAGATTAAATAGGTGTAATCAGAGTATTAAGTCCTCACATGCCAGTAATTAGCACCAGGCTCTGCTAGCCTCTGTTCTTGGCATTGTTTTAGTGCACAGAGTTGTCTGGTGACCTGTGCCACTGGAGTGGTTTGATGGGCACTGTTGTGCATCACACTTGTGAGACTGAATATCAGCTATACCCAAGAAGCAAGAGGGCTGGGTGAGCAATTCACTTCCTACTCAGACAAGCAGAACTGACAACAGCTGTTTCTCTGAGAGCTAACAAGTAGGCATTCAGGTGAATGAAAAAGTTATATACTGCTAGCCATGCCGTCTGCTGCCCACCATGGTGGCACATGCAGAAAACCAATGCAAAGCAGCCTTTGATTGTGATAACAAATAAAATGATTCCTCTTCAAAAAGAAAAAAAAAAGTGGTTTTCCCCTTGCAGGAGTCTGTCGTTAAGATCCATCTTTTGTAAATCTCATGTGTAAGTGGATTAGAGAGTGAAAGTAATCACACAGCTTATGCAAAGAGCCAGATTAGACCTGCTTAGAGGGCTTCTTAAGAAACTTTGGCAAAGGTCAGCCCTGAGAGCATGACCTGCCCCTTGGCTTTCTAGTGCAGGACTTGCTGCTATCATTGCTTCAGAGCAGTAGTGGAGCCTGGCCTGGCATGTCCTCACTTTGGCACCTATACAATGCTTTTGAACATATTGGCAATTTGTACCATGCCTACTGCAGTGACTTTATTAGATATTTCCCGGAATATGAAACTCATATGAAAGCTCAAGTTCCAAGAGTCAGGAAAGTCTCAGTTTTCTCTGCCATCCTCATCAAGTCGGAGTACTGTAAGAAAATTTCAGGTGCATTCATTTTCTGATGATTTTGGCTAATCTTAATTTTGACTACTTTAATCTGGATTCTCATTCTATGTGGATCTCTGCACACCTACAGGTTTGTTTCCATGACTTCAGCAGAGTACATAGCACAGCAAAATCAGGAAAAAATGGAAAAAAATAATCTCTCATAGTGAGGCAAGCAGAAGCAGAACTGTCTGCTGTGATCTCATTGACATCTGTGGCCATTCAGATAGTCTCAGGGAATGATATACATTCACTTCAATGTGGGATTGTGCTTAGACCAGGCACTGTTACAAGTGGTTGTTGCAGCCTCTTATTCTATGTCACCATGAAAAACAGAATATGCATTCAAGATCAATGTTATATAGGAAGTCACAGCTTGATTTATGCAAATATATTTTATTTTATGCAAATGCACAAGTGACCTTTCTTTGGTCAAAGTGATTTGGCTTTTGAGCTCAACTGCAGAAAAATTGAAGGTGTCTGCATTATGCAGTGGAGATTTCTTCAGAGAACAAGTATGTCTGGTTACCTACAGCAGGAGCAAAGTGACAGGACACTTTACTAATATTTCTTGAAGAGATCTGAATCCTCACAGAGAAAAGCTGGTTGGACTTTTTGAATAGAAATGTATTTCTGCAGAAGTAAGATGTTGCAGCCAAAGTAAAAAATGATTGAAAATAATGAGGAAAAGGCAGATGGAAAGGCAAATGTAAGAAAAAGTTTAGTGATTGTTTGGTTTGAATGTCAGGGAAAAAATGATTCTCAGTAAATTGGAAATATTTACTGAAAGTGGTCTTCAGAAATACATTTACTTCCAGTGTTACCTGAAGTTTTTTTCTTTGATACATTTGCAATCACCTCTGCTACAAATTCACTGTGAAAAAAATCAGTATTTTTTTTTTATTAGAAGTAAACACAACAATTGAACTTACCAGCTGCTGGGAGTTCACGTGAATGTTCTGAAATATTATTTATGGAGAATCTGATGAATTCTGCTTTCTCAGCAGAATTTTCTGAGCAAATTTACTCCTCTCCTATGCTGATATTAACAGATCCTGAGTTTTACTACACATTTTCAATGTATTACTTGTGTGTTAGCTTTACAGCTTCTCTGTTTTCTCTGTTAGTTAAATTCAGGCAGCTAAACATTTGAAAATGAACCCTTACTAAGCACACTGTCAGGAAACAAAAGAAAATAACGCACAAACACACACACACACAAAAACAAAAAAAGAGGAAGGGGAGAGTGCAGTCATATGCTATTGAGGCTATTGAGTACATTCAAGGCAGGGACGATAAATCCTAGGAAGGACAAATATACAACACAGATCAGAAGAACAGTAGTGTGAAAAGGGGAGGCAAAACAGCATTTCAGTTGTCATTGTGGAAATAAAGGGGTGAGAGCATTCAAATCAAGGTGGAGTTAATCAGGGATTTTTTAATTTTTTACTTATTTTGAAATAATAACTGCTCTAGGCTTAACTCTAAATTAGAACTGGTCCAACAGTGCTGGATATTAACTCATAGCCTTTGCTAGGATGAGGTCAGTCTTCCTTTGAACTCAATCCAATGGGACAGAGTAAGTCTGTCCTCTGTCCAGGGCTGGTTACTCCTGTACTCGCCAAGACCTGGCAATGATGACAAGTTGTCCAGTGGATGAACTCACATTTAAAGCACAGTTTGGCAATCAGCAGTATCAAGGACTACAGTGATCTAAATGACAGTCCGAATACAGAAGCAATCCCAATCCTAAGAATCAGAGGCAACCAAACTTGGGCTCATCTGAGCTGGATGAGGAGAGGAACAGGACTCACTTGGGGACTAATCAGAACATCCAGCATAAGAAATTTAGCAATTGTGTGACACCAGCTGGAAACTGGACCACCCGAGATATTTAGGCATTCAATCTTAACTTGGGTGCCTAATAGGTTGTTTTGGAGCCTGAACACTTTCAGAACCCTGGTAACAAGTGACAAAGTACCCCTGTTAGAATCATAGTTCGCTGGGCTCTCAGGGCACTTCTCTAGGCTTTGGCCACTTAATCTGCTAAAGCACTTCGGAGCATCCCGGGGGTGCTGTGGGCCTGCAGGCCTACAGGCGAGGCCTATCTGTGCTGACAGCCCCGCGGGGCCTTGGGCAGGCACAGGCCTCGGCCTTCCCGCTCTTTGTTCAAACTCCACGCAGCATGTTTTGCAAAGCTTCAAAGTGCCACTTAACGGGGCTTTCATTTTCCTTCCAGCTGAAGGGAAAGTGTTGTTAAACTCCCAGGCTGGCAAGTCAGAGTTTACACAGATGGAACAGTTAGCACAGACCGCAGAGCAAATACCAGTAACCAACCCGTTTCACACTTCTAAAGAAAGAGAGAAAGGAATGGCAGAGGCAGGCCAAAGCAAACAGGCCTTGGAAAACTCGAACTCTCTGGCTGGAATTTTCAGCTGTTACTTTTCTTTTCACATTCAGGCTTTTCTGGAGATCTCTCGATTCAGCAAAGCAGAGAGGGCTTTTGCATTCATACAAAATGATTTAAAGCCCCATGAGGAGTGCTGTGCTGGGTCCCAACAACCACAAAACATACATTGCTTGAAATTTTATAAACTTGGTTTTCACTGAGAGCCACATTTAAAAAATATATATTTTATTTCCAGCAAATAATATGTTGTTGTATTTCCTGCATTTTACCCAGCTATGGCCGCGGGGTGTGTCACTTCAGATGCCTTTTGCTTGTTAAACCTGAGGACCACTTGGGTGCACCCAAAAGAGCCCAGGGCCTCTTCCTCTGGGTTTGTCTGTCCAGCGTTCTGCTCCACAGTCACTGAGGATCTGGGATGGACATCACCACCTGAAGCAGCTTGTCCTGCTGCTGCTGGCCCTCCCAGCAAAGCACCGGTGCAGGAATTAATCCAGGGCTCTTGCACAGCAATGGAAACATAACCACTAGGCCAAACCCAGAGGAATTTGTTTTATTAAGACACAGGGGGCATGCCTCTCCCTTCACTCAACCGGCTTTTTTCTCATCCTCTAGTAACAAAGAAATTGCTAAGGCAAATACACAGGCAGAGCTACTAAATGAGTCTTCACTTGGCGTCTGAGTCCTGCTGGGTTAATATCTAGGGACAGGTAAATCGTTGTAGATAAAATTATCCTGTTCTTTTGCAAACCTTATTACAAATCTGAAATGCTTTGTGCTGTGTAAACTGCACCTTGTGCTAACAACAGAGAGGAAAGTTCTGTGCCCACCAAAAGAGAGGCTAGTTGGAGTAATTCAGATTTCTCCATCAGAGCTTCTCTCTCTTCGGACTTACAATCACAGAGCTGGAATCAGGATTTTGTTATTATGAGTACCTATTTCTTCATGTTTCTACTCTGTATACCAGGGGCTTGTATCTTCCTCATTGCTGTATTAGCAGCACTGTCCCACCCTGCCACACAATTAGATTATCCTGCGTTGTTGATAGTAAATTTTACTGAACAGTGTAGCAAAGCTGCAAAAACCCAGCCTAATTCAGCAGAGGGCTTTACAGTTTCCTTTCAGCTGAGACTTCAAATGATGTAATTCAGGTGTAAAACTGAGTGAAATTATGTTCTGTGATGAAGGAGGCAGCTTGACAGAGGGAGTTAACTAATAAAGCAGTTATTTTAAATACAGCAGTCAAATCTTAAGCTATCTTGAGTGACCTAACAGACCCTCCTGAGGTTCCTTCTCACTGAATTATCCTCTCATCCTTAGGTGGGTACCCCTGCTGTAAAACTGGGACATCCATATTCTGTCTGCCTCCACCCCAGTAAAATGTTACCTGTGCAGAAATGGTACCATTGGCCAGTTGCAAAGTACTGGTACACCATCAGAGACTTAGCCATAGCTCAGTATGCTCTCTTATACTTCCTTATAATGCTCGTTCATTGAATATTGCTGTTTATACAATTACTAAACTGCTCACAGTGATACCTGAGTTTGGAATATTTTTCACCTATTTCAGTGCCAAGCTTGTGAAAGAAAGATAATGTCTACAAAAGGGGTCAGAAAAAAAAGAAAAAGGAAGACAAAGATTACCATCTTCCCCTTTGCTCTGCAGTTCCTTCTTATGGAGCCAAGTCCCTCCCTTTCAAACAACCTTTGCTGACAGAAACCCGCAATGATACATTGCAGGATGCACTAGAGTGCTATGGAAGCCAGTGCAACGTGACGCATTTACTGTACTACAACGTACTGTATCTCAGTGCTAATGACGTCTGGGTATTGAAATAGCCTCCACAGGGAGCAACGTTGCAACACCTGCTTCTTCTGGATAACCCTGTCTTCATCTCCTTGCTGCAATGGAGAAAAAAAGACCTTCTCAGAGAGAATGCTGAAGTGGAATGTCACATTAGGGCATGCTTGTTAATGACAAGCAATTACAAGGTTGCCAAGTGTTCAAAAAGATGCTCCCAGGATCACTAGTATTGGAATATTTTATGTAGCATTTAATTATCCATGGTTCAACTTCTACGCAGTAATATAAAATAGAAAAGGCAAGAAAACCTTTCATTAAAAGACGCTTAGTAATCATTAATCACATATTTATTACATGATAACATACTGTAATGGGGCTTGGAGCATAGGCCCAGTGGTCAAGGCATCTCTGACAATGTGTGCAGCTAACGAGGCTCAAGGGTCAAATTCTGCCCTCTGTTAAATCAGCAGTGTGTGTAATTGTGTTGGTGAAACCAAAAACCAGTACTGAAGGCCACTTCTCAGGAGTGTACCAGTTCCAAAAGCGCACCGCATACCTGGCTTGGGTAGGATTGTCTGCTTTTTGCTAAGTATTTATGAGTCTAAGATGGGATTACTGTGTCCAGCAAGGCATACCATCACCCTAGTAACAAGTAGGATGGAGATTCAGGTAACCTTTTCCAGGGTTGTTGCATTCTACTGGGCTTTTTGCTGTTGTTACCCCTCCAGGAGGCTAAATGCATCCAGACAAGTTGCTGGGAGCTTTAAAGCATGAACTCTAGGGATAATTTTTTTTCTGAATATTTCTGGAGGAAATTTCTGAGCAACAAATCAGCGCAGCACTTGATGGGATCACACTCAGCTTTCTTACACATACTGCTGTGAAACAAAGTGAGTTAATACCTGACTGAAATTGTTTATACTTCTCTTCAGGCTCCTTTCAAACTCAAGGAGGCACAGATCAGGTGTAGGATTATTTTTTATTTTTAATGATGATTTAGAATCTGGAGGAAGAAAATGTTATACAAACTTACCACACTCTGTTCTAATTCAAGTCTTGTTTATAATCAATATGAGTCACTGTCTGATGGATATGCTGCTGCAGAAACGTGAATGCATGCAGCAATATTAATACAGTGATTCTTACCCTGTACTTCTACAGCTAAGCAAGAAGGCTGCAACTTGAGCTGAAATGGAGCCTAAGACCCAATCAGTACCACAGTTAGCTGTAGAACCACCAGGAAATGGCTGGACTTGGATTAGACGTAAATACTCTGTAACTATCTGCTGCATAGTGAAGATATACTCCACGCAACTACTACCAGCATTAAATTGGAGCCAATTTTGTATACAGAGGCCATCTTTTCATCTCAAGATCTTCAAGTGAGAAACAGAGCTGGTCACTTTTGTACTCCTTCCCATGCATTCTTGTCTCCACAAAGGCTCTGAACTTTCAGATTAACTATAGACTGCTTCCTCATGAGGAACTCATTCTATGGGACACTACAGTACCGTATAAGGGTATGCCAAACTAAACCCAGATGAACCAGACCTGATATGGGATGTCATGCCCAGTAGGGCTATCCACAGTGTAAGACTTTCATTTTTGAATGGCTCAGGTGTCTCTTGACTCTTCCCAGTGTTGGTCAAGGACATGCCAGAGCACCCAAGCCCTCCCTGCTCTGGTCTGGGGACCATGGTGTGGCTGCCTGCTGTCACACAGCTGCCACGTCTTATCCACTGCATCCCAGTGGTGCCTGAAATGCTTCCCCTGTCTACATTGGAAAGTACTTTGGGATAATTTTTGGATGACAGATATTATTACTATATTTAATTTTTGAGACTCCACTGGAAAAGTTAAGCATTTGAAGAAATCCCTACACTTACAACTTCCAGCTTTTTCCCTCATAAGAAATGGCTGGAGAGTTTGTGTTTTTAATTATTATCATTCTCCCTTGAAATTATAGGCAAAGTACTCAGTGATATTCGAAACATAAATTACTGGCCTGCAGCCTTGTGCTACTGTTTCTCTATCTCTCTGCCAGGACTGCAAATCAATTTTCTGCATTTCTTTCAGATTTCTGAAGAAAATTGTGGAAAATAGCTGTTGGCACATGGCACTTTTCCACAATGGTTAGAACTACTGAATGGGGCTGTAATAGGCTGCCTTGGAGAAGCCAGCCCCATTAAAATGCCAAACTCAGACAGATCAGAACACACTCTCAATCTGAATTTCATAATTTTTCCACAGGAAAAGCAACACAATTGTCGTTGGTTTTGCCTGCAGTCAGGTAGCTTTGTAAAGATAAGTATATATATACATAAATTTAAAAATCATTTTATCGCTACTTACTTTTCTTTCTTTCT
>NC_034427.1:4198945-4201347 GCF_002078875.1 Numida meleagris | reverse complement strand
TCTTTCTTTCTTTCTTTCTTTCTTTCTTGTTTCTTCTATTTTTCTATTTCTCTGCTTTTCTTTGTTTTGCTCATGTTCCAGCCATCAAATTCCCTAACTCTGAATGACTTCCGGAGGATTTTGCTTAGTTCCCATTGCTTTACTCTGGTGTTGGACCTGGAAATTCACCTGTTTAGAGCGATGATTATTCAGCCAGTAAAATGCTTTTCTCTCAAAACTGTCTCCAGCATGTCTTCACGTAATACTGCCCATACAGAGGCATAACTTTCTCTTTGGAAGCATCTTTAAATCTATCCTAGGATTTAATCCTCTGGGATTTAAACCCATGGGGCACTGGCCAACTCTGAGGAATTTTACACTGTCAGATCTGGCTGAATTCATTGGATTTGGAATCAAAGTCCATTAAGGCCAGTTAGAAAAAAAAAAAAGGTAAGAAATTAGAGGAATCTTCCAGTCTGCACAACAGGCATGGACTGTGCAGGAGGATCTGCTGAGAGGGAGAAGAGCACTGGCCTTGCAAGGCAGCAGGTTGCACAAGAGCTGAGAGTCAGAAGAACCAGAGCAGCCAATTCCTGGATTTCCAAGGAAGAAGTCTTTCAGAATTTTTGCTAATCCCTTTGGCCTGGTCAAACTTTAAAGAAGAAAAACGACGATAGTATGAACATACTTACGGATGCACTGTTTCAATTCAATATAAAAAACGAAGTCACATCTAAGTTTCTTATCCCTAAAAACCAGTTCTTTCAAAACCCCTAGAGAGAGTCAGCTTCTGGGTTTTTGATTATATGTTTCATTGTAAGGTGGTGATGTAATGTCGTACGTGATAAAGCCAGGGAACCAAGCTTGCGCCGAGAGCGGTGGAAGTGTGCTAGTTTAACCCAGGTCTGGATTCTTTGGATACATCAAGCCATAATTTCAGGAGCAAGCGTTTGAGGTTGGAATATCTGGTTGTTGGCTGGCCTGGTGCCTATTTTGCCAGCACAAAGCAAGCTGCTGCAATGCCATCGTAAAGGTATTGTTTCTGAAGGGAAAACTGCGTTAACCTATGGGTGTTTCATCTAGTGGAGAGTAATGAATTGCTATCTTCATTAACAGAAAGAATGACAAAGAGGCTAAATGAGTCAGAACAGGCAGAGACACAATCCTTTAATTAGTTGAACAGAAGCTGGTTTGTAATGTGAGGTTATTGATAATCCCAGGCTTTATATAACAGCATGATTCTGGGTCAGGGAGCAAAACTCACACATTCCTATATGCACACTCTGAGCTCACAGGCTGTAAGATGACTTCTGAGCCAATGTCTTCAGCCCAGCTTAAGTGTCTGCTCTCCGGAAGCCTGATGTTTTTCAGAGGGGCAAGTCCTCCTGTCTGCCTTCACAGCTCAATGTGTAGGGCAGATGTTGGGTTTTATTCAGTTAACAGTTTTGCTAAGGATCACTTGGGCTACTGTGGTACTTCATCAGTTTAATTCATCCCAGGAAACTCCTCATGTAAAGATTTTTTTATTTTTATTTTTTAAGAAACAGTACTAACATCTTTTTTGCAGCTTGAGCAACCTTCTCTTATTTTGCTGCTTTTCTGCATGTGTACTGGGCAGTGTGACATCCACTCTGGTGTCAAGGAGCTGAAGCTGGTTTGGGGAGAACCACACAGGGTGAAATAACCACAATCTCTCAGCTCTTATTTTTGCCCTATCTTGATATTGGTGGGCTTCTATTGCTAAGGAAGGTGTTTTACTTTCTCAGGAAGGTAATACTAATATACAAAGTGCTTCTATCATTACAAAGAAGATTTTTAATAATACAGCTAATTTCCCTTTTCACTTAATAACTTATTTAGTAATATTATAACACCACTGAAGGGCAATTACCTTCCCTTAGCTATGCCAGGCTACCAGAACTAAGCCTAGAGAATCTCCCCTGGTTTCACTCTCCTAATTTCAGTCCTTTTGCAGGAAGCAGTTTCCAGAAGCCCATTGGATTCTCACAGACTGCCGCACTGCCCATGACACACTTGCCAGTACGGTCTGAGCACTGGCTTCTCATTATGGTGCTGTAGAATTCAATTTATGATATTAAATAAAATTTGAAACAGTCAAATTCTGAATTCAGTAGTCAGTTGTGGCGTCAGCAGCCTACCTTAACTTCCCTCCCACACTATTCCCTGAGAATCCTTCAATTCCCAGGCTTAATTTTCCTGTGAGTTTATATGGACAAGCTTATAATTGAATGAAATAGAGAAAATCCCAAAGAACATCAAGAGTGACAACTCCTGAGTTGGCAAGTGACACTTTTAACAATACTTGTATGAATTTGAAGGCATTTTCATTCTCTGAACTGTCAGTTTTTCCTCTCCTCTCCTCTCCTCTCCTCTCCTCTCCTCTCCTCTCCTCTCCTCTCCTC
>NC_034427.1:4187626-4198598 GCF_002078875.1 Numida meleagris | reverse complement strand
CCTTCCTTCCTTCCTTCCTTCCTTCCTTCCTTCCTTCCTTCCTTCCTTCCTTCCTTCCTTCCTTCCTTTTTCTCTCTTTCTTTCTTTTCCTTTTCTCTTTCTTCCTTTCTTCTTTCTTCTTTTTCACTTTTCCCTCCCTCCTTTCCTTCCTCCCTCCCTTCCTACCTTCCTTCCTCTCTCTCTTTCTGTTGTTTTCCCACTACAAGCAGTATTTTGTATCTGCCTTTATAGCACAACGGTTGGTAAAAATATCCCATGTTACAACAGAGTTGCTGCTCATGGGGTCTGGTAGTAGGTTTGCAGAAATTGATGTTTCGCCTACTGTTGTTCACGTTTAAGAATACTACAGCTGAAAAGCACACACAAGGAATATCGGAGGTTAGAAGTATATTCTGGCTTTTGTTACTATCACTCACTTGGGCCACAAAATGGAACAGAGGAAGAAAAACATTTAACAACTACAGATGACCCTTGGAGGGGTTTTGAAAGGCCAAGCCGTGATGTCTGAGCATGCTGCAGGTGTTGAACTGCTTAGAGAGCTAGCACAAGTGTTAGCATGCACAGGTGTCAGTAGCTGGAGAGCCAAAGTGCCAGCTTCAACATGCACGAGCAAAGCCAGGGAGCTGAGGGGCAGGGAGCACAAGCAGGATTTCTGCAACCACCCCAGCATGAAGGAAATTTTCAGTAGTGTACTCCCTGAATTTTTTTTTTTTTTTTTTTTTGTGCTGTTCCATTGCTTTTCAAAAGTCTGCTTCAGTGCGGCTGTAAGAAAGGGACAGCGTGATGGAACAGGAGCATCCTGCTCCTTCACTTGTGCTCCTAATCAGTGATGGTGGTGCTGTGCTTCCTAGAAAGCACGGGGCTGAGCCAAAAATGCAGCTGAGCTGGTGTCCTGTTGCATTGGCAAGAACAGCAATTGCATGTCATTGAACTCCCAGAGTTCACAGCACTGAGAATAGCAAGAATTTTCCCTTCTTGAACAAAATGATATATTCCTCCCTCAGCTACAGAAAAGAAACAATGGGGAAAGAAGATGAGGTTTGCCAAGAGCAATGCATCCCTTTCATTTCAGTGTTCTCCCTGACACGTGAAAAATGCATAATAATTACAGAAAGGAGCGAGTTAAGTGCTTTACAATTTGGAAATATAGTCAAAATATTTCTGACAAAACATTTTTCCACCAGAAAGAACCAAAACACTGTTGCACTGAAAATAGGAATGAATCAGTGCCAGTTGTTTTGGACAGATTACTCAGGTTAAAGGAGCAAGAAAAATGCCAAGAGATCCTGGTATCAAGCTTGAGAGGTCGGCAGTTCTTCTGAGCTTCTCCTTGTGTTTTGAAAGGAGTATCTGTGCTCATTTCTAAATGTCATGAACTGTTCTGGCATGATGCGGGTTGGAAACACAGGTTTTTGAATAAGGGAAAAATAGATTACAGTTGGAGAAGAAATTCTGTAAGGCCCAAAAGGCACTTTCCATGGAGTTCTTCAAACTTGGAGACAGCACTACTGCTCCAGTTTGGGTTTTCCTATTCCCTCTGCAGCGTGAATGCACTACTCACGTGTTTGCTGTGTCTCATTTGGTTGCACAAAAATGAGTGGGTGAAATAGTGTAGATGAAAGAGAGTGTGTGGCAAGAGATCAAGAAAATAATTATTGCTGTGATCCACTGTTGGAGCTAAAAATCTCAATTAAGGGAGAGGACGAGCAGGAAAAGCTGTTAGAAGGAATGGAAAGAGATGTATATGTATGTGTACACGCGCTCATACACTCCTGCTTCTTCTTATGTTTTCAAGAAATACTGTTGAAATCAGTCCAATAAGTCCTTTGGCTACAGTTGTCTCCCCACCCTGAAGTTAGTTTTGTTTCTCAGAAGCTAAAAGATTGTTTCAGATCGTGCTTTGCACGAAGGTTCTGCGGCACCTTGCAGGATGATCCTTTACATTTCAGGAAGGAGTAGGATGAGTCCACCTCATACAGATCTGTGGAGATTTCACCACAGCAAGTATCCTCTTTTTTAAGCAGTGTCATCTGAACTCTGAGCAACCCTTTTGCTTGAAGATGCTACAAACAGATGACACAGCATAGGAGGAATCCTCTCCTATCTGAAATTGTTTCCTGCCGCTCTCACAGGGGCTGGTGACTGTCACCCTTAGACAAAACAGGCTGCTGGTGCCATTTCTGATGATAGCCATCATCACCTTGTAAGCATTAATGCTACCAGATCTGGTGGGAGATGGGAGTGGGGGCATGCCCAGGGCCTTTCTGTCAGCTGGAGGGCTCAATGGGCATGCAAAGCTACAGGTCAGAAAAGAGCTTCACAGCCGAGCCTGGCAGAACTGTGAGGCTGAGGCTGGTGTGCTATAGATGAGGCTGTGAATGCATGCGGTGCAGACATCTCCTTTACTATGTTGGTTAACCCTACGTGGATGGGTGTGAACTGGGCTTTAGAAATGCTTCATGCAAAGTACGTAAGCTGTATTTAAACTGTTGGTTTATCTATTAATGCAATGGCATATAAATCTGTCAGTCGTGCAGGTTTGCTTATCCTCCTTGGCTGAAAACAGCCTTTCATTTTGCAGTGCAGATCACATGTGCCCTTAAACCGTGCTTTTGAAACACTGACACACTTCAGATGTGTGTGGGTACATTGGGGAATTATGTTTCTTCCCCTCTGTTTGATGTTTGGTTTGCTAACCAAACATCCATTTGCATGGTGATTCCTCTTGTGTGCCCAGCCCAGGGGAGCACGAATGGCCACAGCTGTCAGGGATCTGGGGGAGCTTGGGGGGACCACAGCCTCTACCAGACCTGAGCAATAGCCCCTGCTGCTCTGGGACCTGGCTGATGGAATTGGAAGGCAATACTTTGAAGGCTTGGTTCAGTTTGCCCCTTAATCACCCTCAACAAATAGCACAGAGTGGATTTTGCATGCAAATTAGTGCCTGTGTATTTCTCCCTCATGCAGAAGCAACCCAGGCTTGCTAGCTATCAGAAGTGAGCTTTGATGGTACCAGGCAATGTGGTCATTGCCACTTGTTCAAATGTGCAAGCTCTGACCACCAGCCCTGCTGCTAAAGAGCCTCCAAGAAGTCAAAAACACAATAGAAAACTTAGTGTTGCAAGCTCCTTAAGTAGGCTCAATCATTTTTTTTTTCTCCTGGGAAATTCCTGCCTGTACAAGGGTATTGCATCTGGTGAGGCTGTGGGGATATACATGTGGGTGGTTCAAGGTGTGGAACGATGTCACCATTCTAGTTAGAACACGCTGATCGTGATGTCGTATCAAAGGAAACAGCTTGCAAAATGACTGTCAGATGAACCCTGGGCAAAGGAACATAATGGTTTGTATGTATATGCAGCATTTGAATAACCATGTGGCATCCTGCAGTCCCATACCTGTCTCCAAAAAGGGAGGGGATCCTCACGTTATGAGGCAGTCACATTCCAGGACAAGCCATGTGGAGGAAAAAGAGAGTATTTCAACCTCTGCTCCAGCTTACATCCAACTTACATCTTACTGAGACTGCCAGGGAGGATCTCCAGTGCTAAATGTGTTTTTGCTGGAGGATGCAAGACAACCACATTCAATGTGATACAGCTGGCCTTAGGAGCACAGCCAGATAGGAACAATTGCTCCAAGTCTAGCTCCAGTTCTGAAGGAAAATGTACATAAAGAACTGTGTCACCCCACAAAACCACAGCCCAGCACCCTGACATCGCAGCATCTAGCACATGTGTTAGCACAGCCTCAGGACAGCTCCTTTTGGTGCTCCCTTTGAGCAGGGGTTATCATTTTTGACAGTCCATGGATTCTCCCAGGTATTTTCCAAAGGAGCTCCTGAAGCACACTAGCTCTTGGTAATTTTGAGCAGACATTTCAGGAACAGGCCAAAAGTCTGGGGAGGTTTACAAATCCTTAATGACCATGGAGACATGGAATGAAGTCTCAGCCCCAGCTTCCCATGGATCTTGTTTGACTGTCTCTAGCTGAGGATGTGGCTGTTAACTTCTATTCAAAACACAGCCAAGCAGTACTATATGGGGAGAGGCAATCACTGGTATAACCATAGCCTCATTCGGATTGTCTTAATAAGTCTAAACCTGTGAGATGCTGACCAAATTTATTTCCTGCTCAAATCCATGGGAATCAGAAGTTCCTTCAAGCTGTCAGCACTTTGCAGTATCAGGACCTTCTAACACTAGGACAACAGGCTGCAGCTTTCTCTCATTAAGCTCTTCAAAATCAGCGTGTTCCCTCAGTTATCTCCAATGACTAAAGAGAATAATAAACCTTGATCTGGGATGTGAGTCACGGAGTTCAAAGTAGGCCCAGGACTGAAATTTCTTTAACATTCCAGAGCATTTTGGCTTGATCTCATCAGGCCTGAAATTCCATTACTTTACCCTCACGTGCAAATAAGCATTGTAATAGTTTCAGTTCCTGCTAACACAGCTATTCCTTGAATAAAATGGTTCATTTGTTTTAAAGACCTAAACCAACACTCAATCCACATATTTTAAAAACACAACAACTGAAACACGTGCACCACAGCATGAAACCTGGTCTGCGGAGGTCTCTGCTCTGATGGTTTCTGATGTCACCAGAACCCTTTGGCTGAATTACTCCTGTATAAAGCACCCAGGCTCCATCCACAGCCCCTTCACCCATGCAGCAGCTCTGGTGGCCAAGTGACCCTGAGTACCCAAGCACCGATGGCATGGCTGGAAGGCGGCTCCCCCCGGGCTGAGCTGATCAGAAATAGAAGTGATGCTTCCCCAGTCTCTAAATCATACATTTCCACTGTGAGTACAGAGAATGACCGTCTTTATGGTGCGGAAGGAGGGCAGCGTGAAATCAGCAGGCTGAGAGCAGCGTTGATGGAAGTTCATTCGAGGTAAGGCAGTAAGCTAAAGGCCACATGTTGCTTTTACAGCAGATTTCCCCCTTGCTCGCCATTGTGAGCCAACAGCTCCCTCAGAGCCCTTCATGCCTGCACACACACTCGCTGCACAGACACACAACAAGCAGGAGAGGCTTCCCTGCTGAAAGCATTTAATATTCTGTCTGTGCTGGCATGCTCTTGTCTTGCTTCATAAAACCTGTTGAAAGCCAGTCAATTCATTAATCTTTTGCCAAGAGACGTTAAATGCCAAACAGGGAAAGACGATAATGACTTGACAGTTCATAAGAAAGGGTCTGATTCTGCAAGGTGCTGAGAATGGCAGCCACAGAGAGCAGAAGGGTGCTTGGCAGGCTGCAGCATGGATCCTTGCATGTTCTGTGCTCTCCCGCTCTGGTTGGATGCACAGCCTCCAAAACGTAGGCAGGAAGGCGTGGGCATACCATGAAGCCATGAGCAAGATGCTGTCCTCAGGGAGGTCCCTGCAAGTGGTCCAGTGCATCAGAGGGATCAGCAGGACTGATGGGGGTTCAGCAGGACAGATGTTTCAAAGCACACAGAGGAGAAGCAGGGACAGCTTGGCCCATTGCCAGCATGAAGCCAGCGCTTCAATCCCACAGCAGATAAAGCCCTGGCAATGGAAATGTCAAAACTTTTGCAATGAGGGATCCCCTGGTTCAGCTTTAAGCTGCTCCATCCCCATCCTAGGCTGCGGGCAGCGCTTGGGGCTGGCAACCTGCAGCAACTCCAGTGCCTTCTCCTCTGCCCAGCACCACAGTAGCAGAAGGCAGGAGGAAGCAGTGCTGCCAGCCTCAGGCGATTGCGGCACATGAGTCAGGCTGCAAAAAGGCAATGAGTTTCGCTGAAAGCCTGTAGGTTTACAGATAAATAATTGTCAAAGCCCTTTTTTTTTTTTTTTCTTTTCATTGGATGTCTTGAGATTTTGAGGCTCAGGATTTTGAGCTTCTTTCCCTGCTGTGGTGGAGGTTATATATGTTAAAAGAAAGGAGAAAAAGAGTTCTTCATAGGACTGTATGACTCAAGGAGCAACAGCCTTACTAATAATAAAACTGTCGTTATCACAGGGCTTTCATTAATCTAATCAGAGTGGGTATCACTGAGGTCAACCACAGTTTCCAAACGGTGCCGTGGTTCCAGGGCAGTTAACGATGCTGAAGCCACGCACTAAAACCAAGTACACTCAGCCTCCTTGTTGCACGGGAGAAGTGGATCAATACTGAATTAGAGGTGGATAAACTGCATTTAACTATATTTAACAATACCACTGATAGCACTTAAACTTATTAGGTATCAATTATCCCCCAGTTTCACAGCAGCTCACCTCCGCCTTGTATCTGCAGCATTTGATTGCTCCAGCCAGGGTCTGCGGCAGGGCTGCTGGTGTTCTGTCCCGCAGCTGATGAAATCGGAGTCTAATTTCATGGAAAGTTTTTTCCTGAGTCGCTCATCAGCCCTAAATCCCCCTAAATGAAGCCAAGCTGGTGAGTACCATGCTTTCTGATTTAAAGTGCCCTTCTAAGCTTAATACTTAGGCATCCTTCCCAGCTAGATAATCTAAGAAAAAGCTTGGTTGGAAAACCAACTTGGTGGTTTCTAGTTACTGCGTATCGCTGGTAGGACTCATAATGATATTGGAGTTTTCTGCAGTGGGGACAAACACCCTGCACACTTTTGCAAAATGTTTCCCTTTAGCTTAGGCAGTGTACAAGGCACCCCACGGCCCCTACTTCTGGGCCATGCTGAGATGGCCAGTGAGGGGTGAGGAGAAGTTGGGGGCTGCCTTGTTCTGGTGACCATGGGTTGGAGCAGGTAAAGGGTTGGCACTCAGATGTCTGGTCATCAGGATCTTCCTTCAAACAAATTTGTTTTGTGCAAATAAATCAGGATGGGGGAGTGCCCATGTCACCCCCAAGCCGGCTCCTCCTTGGCGTGCACAGGAAGAGCTAGGTCCTCAGAGGAGGAGGGGGATGCCCCACAGCTGTGCCTCTTCCTCTGGCCCCTCCATGAAGGGCTGTCCATGGCTTTGCAGCAAAACCACTCTCAGGATGCAGAAGATCGAAGGGACTTTTTGTTCTTCTTCTAAGCAGGATTCGCCTGTCCAGCCTCCGTGAGAGGCTGCTGGAGCCTTTGCTCTGCATCATTTGGGATAACTTCCTGGTCCAGCAGCTGGGACATGAGAGGCAGACACAGGGTGCCATGGAGCGCTGCCAGGTGGGATGCAGCCCCCTGTACTCCCCAGCAGTTGCCTTTCCCGGACCCACCCCAGCTCACAGCTATCTGCGGTGTTGGTATCAGCCTCTCCCTGAGCGCTGCGGGCCCAGCGCCTCAACCCGGCTTCTTTCTGGCAGACTCGTTTATCTGGGTGTTACATTGCTCCAGGCCAAGGCTTAGTTTCTGTTGTACTTGAGCCAGTGTACACAGCTCTGGCAGCTTTCGGCACATGGGAGGAGCATCGTTTTATCCCAAATTCTCCTTCGGGAATTGATAACTGTACAGCAGAACAGCAGAGGGAGAGGATGGAGCAACGGGAGAGGTCCCTCCGTGGAGGGGATGCAGTGGGCAGTGGGACAAACACTATATGAATAATAAACTGAGGTGCTTTAAACTTTTATTTTTATGATTTGGTGGTAGTGGTAGCGGTGAGTTCCAGACTAGGATTAATGAATCCCCTGCAGCCATTCTGCTTTGACTAGATCTGGCAGAGATTACATTAGAGAGAAAGGGAGCGGGGGGGTGATGGAGGAAGAAAAGCACCGCTTATCAGAATGCTTATACAGATAGGAGCTAAAAGGTGTAACCCGATGAGACATCTTTCATTTCAGACAATGCAAGCCCTGCACGGTCCCTCTGGGTCTCTTAAACAGAGATAGAATAAGCTCTTTGGAGCCTCCCAAAAGCACACTGCGCTATGGAAAGCGTTAGGAGCTCATTATGCAGCAGGCTGCAGGAGCCAAGCATGGGGCTGAAACCGAGAGTAAGTTCTGTACCCACAGCAGCTCTGGAAAGCAGAGCTTTGTATGGTGGGATGTAAAGACACAGATGTCCCTTCTATTGCCCTGCAGTGTGCGTGCACATCCACAGTGCAATGCAGATGAGTTCTACTCTGAGCATTGTGCAGAGCCTTATGGTCACATCGTTTTCAAAGATGAGCAAAGCAGCAAGGAATGGGGTGCAGGGGACTAATGTTGTTCACATTTAGTGTCAGTGGTGACAGCGAAACATGGAAGAAATTCAGGGAAACCTGCAGCCTCCTCTGCCCCTGGTTCACATCTGTTCACAATTCCCTGCTACTTGCCAAACAATTAAAAACAACAACCTGTTTTATTAGCTGTCACATCGCATAAAATATTTCAGAGCCCTTCATCAGCAGCTGACATCCTGTCAATAATAGTTCTCTGTGTTAAAAAAACAACAACGACACATTCACAATGTTATTCCAACGTCTGGCTCTCAGGTTTATCTCCAGTGCCCATCACAGTAGCATTCAAGCACTGAATGCAAGGTTAACAACTTTACAATTACGGATGTGAAAGATATATAGATGTTGACTTTCCTCCCACCTGGAGTTTGAGAAATACGGGTCTTACAGGCTGCTTGTCCCGTGCCTGGGCCTCTGAGGGCAGTGCATGGGCTGGACTTTGGGTGGCATGTGGCTGGCAGGGACCCCAGTAGAGATCACCAGACCAAAGCTCACTGCTGGGAACTGGGACAACTGGGGGATGGTGGAGTAATGCTTCCCCTTTCTTTGTGTGGGCTAGGAAAAGAGATGGGGGACTATGTCATTGCATACAGGCAAGTGGTCATAAACCCAGATCTATAAATGTATTTAAGTGCGTAACACTATCTAAAATGGGTGGACACAGCCATCAGTATTTCATTGTGGATCTCCTTGAGACGATACAACTCAACAACAACCTTTGCATAATAACTGCTAGAGCCAGCTCTGCTTTGCCCTGTAATGATTTGTGGATCTAACCACTCATTTTAGGAAGGCTTCATGAGAAACACATGTCCAGGATACTAGGTGCTGCCCTGCTCTTGCTGGCACCGTGCTCATGAGCTCATCGGATGTTCCTGTGGTTATTGTTAAGTGCAGGCAGTCCCTGTCCTGCCACCACTAACTTGTCTTTCTAAAATGTGTTCTGCAGACTTCTAAAAACTTACAGTCACCTATTCTTGAGAATACAGTGCCCAAGGCTGAAATAAAAGTAGTCAAGACTGAAGTCAGACTTACAAACTCTATGTTTCAGAACTCAGACTGTGACAATGTACTGAAAACCCGGGGAAGTTATTTTCTACTTTTTATATAAGTGAAAGAGGTTGAATCCATTTTCTAAATGCAAATTCAAGTGCATTTTAGAACAGAACTGTTTTTCACATTCTGCATATTGCACAGCTGCAGAGTGGAGACTGCCTCATGGAGCTCAGAGCTTGGATGCACCAGAGGGAGGTGATGTAACATGTCTAAGATCAAACAGACTTAGTGGGCAAATCAGTGAATGGAGCCCAGGCCCCTGGCTCAGAACAGCTGCCCGCTCTTTCAAGCCATCCCTCCTGATATCTCTTTAATTTTCTCCCCAGGCCTTATTTTTCAAGGGGTAACCTTACATCCCGCGCCGCTGTCTTATTGCACGGGTACATTCTACCTGGTAATGGACAATCTCTGATTAAATCACCTGGGAACCAGCAAAGCAAAACGAGGAGGAAATCAGATATCAAAATGCTGTTACACACCTCCTGAGCACCAGGAGCTGGCAATCTGCAGCAGATCACTGCTCCCCCCATCTCACAGGGCTTGCCATCACTTCCAGTTGCCATGAATGGGGTCTGTGACATCATATATGTTTCAGGATGAAAACTGGCTGATTTGCTTGAAATGATCTCAGTTTCACGTCTCCGTTTTCAGACATATTTTGAGTATTAGCACAGTGTGATTGTCTGGTATGGGAGAAATCCGTGGGCCAGATTCTGCCCAGTGCTGCTAGCACACACTGTGCACAGGCATCAGATGCAGCAGTGTGAGCATAACCAAAAGCAGATTTTAGATTCGTGTGGCTCCAGTGAACAGCAGCTGCTTGGCCACCTCTCATCATAGCTCTGTGTCCTTCTTCAGCAGCTATTGGGCTACAGAAACTGATTGCCAGCGCACATATGCCAGGGTCTGTGTGGCACAGCAAGGAGCAGGCTCATGCTCAGACTGCTCTGGCTTCATCGTGTTCCAGAAGTCCCTAAATAACAGCAAGTACAGCCTGGTCAAGACATGACACACACTGTTTAATAGCAGTATGCAGAGGGAATGACACAGTTTTCCTCTTTGTGGGAGCAGGACGACACTTAATAGGAGCATAATTTTCTGCTATTGTACATTCACATGCTTGCAATTGCCTGCAATTATTTGCAGGTCTGAAAAAAGCCCCACTAACTGGCTGCAGCGAGAAGAAGATGAAGACAAAAGAAACTCCTGGTATGGGGGTGGTTCATCAGAAAAAGATGATCATAATAACAAAAAGGAAAATAAAGGCAAAATCCAATGTCAGACCATCACAAAGGAAGATTATTTGGTGCAATTTGAGCGATACAAGAGGAGCACATGTGGGACCAGCCCTCTAGTCCTGCAGGCAGCTTCAGTAGGACGTGATTTTTTTTCTTTTGGAAATCCCAGCTTGCCCGCTATATTTGCTGCTGGATGATGCTCTGCCTCAGCATTTCTAACAAAAAAAAAAAAAAAAAAACTAGCACGGGTAAACCTCGGACGACGCTTTGAACCTCCAGGCCCTCGGTGCTCTTAGCAGGTGAGCTGAGATAAATCGAGCGGCTCCAACAGGCGTGGGGCACTCGTGCCTTTAGCAGCACACCGGACTGCTGGAGGAGAAGAGGCGGGTGGCAGAAAGCGCTCTTTGATATATTGATATAACATCCACTCTGAAACCTCAGGGAGCCCCGTCTCCTAATATTATTCTTTCTTCATTTTCAATTCAAACCAAAAGTGAAAACAGAAAGAAAATAACCCTCTTTTCTCTCCTTGCTTGCTTTTCTCCCCTGCCCCCC
>NC_034427.1:4142235-4187591 GCF_002078875.1 Numida meleagris | reverse complement strand
CCCTCCTGCTCCTGAAATGGGAGGGGAAGAGAAAAGGGGCTAGAGCCACTTAGATCAGTTTCATGCACAGGAGAAATAAGACAGGAATTATTTTTCTTGTTAGCCTTTTTGTAAGAAGACAGACAACCCTTTCAGCCCAAATACAATATTGTAATTGCTCATATTCAACTGACAGAGGTTCCCAGATGAGCTCCACTGAGGCGTCATTTACTAATCTGTCATGTTCTATAGCACCCGGCACAGAGCGCTGTAAAAGTGTCTTCTTCTCTCTAAGTTATTTATATAGTTGGCTGAAAGCGCTTTGCTTGTACAAACTAGAAACTATTAGATTAGACCAGCAGAGACAGCCAGAGGCAATCTTTTTAACAAAGTGAGTGGGATTCAAAGTAGGGTTGGAAAGCAAATATTATTTCACTGGAAGTCTATTAGAGGTAGTTCCCTGGATAACAAATAAGTGCTTTGTTAGCTTAGCTTGAAGAAATGCACTGGTCAGGTTGGCAGCAGCTGGGTCTAATGGTAAACTGCGTGATAGCAGATGATAATTCTGTGATCAGTGCAATGCTTAAGCCAGTTTAGCTCTTCTCTCCTTCGTAGCTCACCGCATCTCTGGGGTTACCTATTTAAAGTGCATGTCAGAACTTAGCAGCTGGGGATAACTCTGTTTGCTTTAAATCTTCTCGTCCTAACACACGCACACACACATAAAAAGGAGAAGTATGTAAATTCAGCCTATCAGAAAGCAAATATTCTCGCTGGTGAAGGCTGAGAGGTTGTTCGTGCTGGAGTGCTTCAGCAAAAGTGGGCTCTGGGCTCAAACCAAGGCAAGGGCACGGGTCTCATCACGACAAACAGAAGTCAGAGCTTCTAAGTATCAGATGAGATTAAAGGATATTCATAAAAACGTGCAAAACAAGTCGTAGTCACTATTAGCTGCTAATTCCAGCAAATATAGCTCTCATTCCACCCCTGTGAACAGCTGCTTTCAGCACTGGATAAAGTGATTTTGCTTTGGTACAAGACAAAATGTCTCCATGTTGTAAATCCATATGAGGATGATTCCTAAAAGTAGAAACATGTCAGTATAACACCTTGGGATCCATTTCTTTCAATGAGAGGTGTTCCATCCATGTAAGAGGTTGCTTTTATTTATTATTAATAGCTACTTGCCTGCTAGATGGAAATTCCCTGTTTGGAGCTTCTGGTCTGAGAGATTAAAAATAAAAAAATTAGTTTCCTATGCAGCAAGGTGGATAAAAGTCAGTGAAACCATGGGATGCGCAAAATGCTAATAGGCAGATGCTGAAGTTTTGCAAAACAAGAGCCTGGGTATTTCTAGCTATGCTCTGGAGGGCCAGACACACCAAAAACTTCCTAAAAAGCTTCCCAGAAGGCCATAACGCACTCCCTCCCATTCCTTGTATTCACTGCAAGGCTGGCTCCAGGCAGAATGTAACAGTAATGCTGGGCAAAGGAGTCGGAGAAACTATGGCCCATGTCCTACTCCATCGCCCCCAGAAGTACTGGTTTCCTGCTGGGAAATGCATGCCCCAGTGTCTCATGGGGTGGTAGGGGCTTGCCTGATCTGTTCAGCTCCTCCAGCAGTTTGACCTGTTGTTGAGCACTGTGCTTTGCTGCTTTTCTAAAGGCAGCGGTGGTGCCACCCAGGGCTATGCACTGTCTTTATCCAACAATTGCGTTTTCAGTCTCAGGCCAGCCTAGATACACGTATCCCAGAGGTAGGTCCATCCACAGCGTGAAGGTAGCCCCACTCCCTACACCGTCCCCACATCCATACAGCCTTCTCCATCACAATGGTCTGCAGGATCACTAATTAATTAAGCCTTGATTGCTCCACAGCTCATCTTTGACTCTCCATGCCCGATATTTGAGACTAAGAATACAAATCTGTGCTGGAAAGCTGTAAGCTGATGACTACAGTGAGAGAATAGGTAAAGTGGATATGGTGAAGCTAACGCTGCGAGTTCATGCGGGTGAGCTGTTGAGCAGATAATCTCCATTTAGCTTATCTCAAAAAGCCAGCTGAAAAATATGCTTTTACCAACACCCTCCAATGTCTCACTAACACTATTTACCCAACCTCCAAAACTCATGCAAGCGGATAATTAGCTGGACCCCATCCCACAGCAGCCAGCACTTAGTCAGAGGAGAAAGTGCAGAACTTGCCCGGCCTGCTCCCACTCCAGCACAGCTGCACTCACTTTCTGCAGAATCATTTCACTTTCCTAGCCCTGCTTTACACCTTCGAGGAAATTTGCCCTTTTGCCCTCCTTCCTCCCCATCACCCAAAGCCAGAGGGTGCAAAGTAAGACAACCACTTTCAAAGAGGACATTTGCTTTTTGTTCTCTGGGGAAGGGACAAAGAGAGAGTGAGAAGTTTTGTGGAGGCATGGTGCAGTGGGAAATCCAGCCCAGAATTACCTACAAGTTGTGCAGGTGAAAACCACCATCCACTCATTAATACTCCTAAAGGAGTTAAAATGCAAGGGATTCCCAGGGACACACCTGGGTTTTACCTTGCCAAAGGAGTGGGAAGAAACAAGGTCCCCACCCAAGCCCAAATCTCTCCTACGCAGTGGCATTGCCCCAATTCCTCTGTCTGCCAGCGATCCCAAGTGTGCATCCCTTCCACTTGCAGTTCACCTCTAATAGGCTGCTCCCCGTAATGACGGGTTAGCCTTTCTGTTGCTGGAAGCAGGCAGCTAGACTGCAACTCCCTTTGATCTTCCCTCTCCACTCTTCCCGCAGGGCCATATTTTCCTAAGGGAGAAGGAGGCGAGGGCGCAGCCATGTCACCAACTCCCTCTGGAACGAGCCAGACAAGTCTTTTATCTTCAGGGAGGTTTCGCTCTGTTTGGGAGGATTAAGGTTTCTCCAGTTTGACTAGGATCCTGCGCCTGCTGATAAAAATGTGTTTCAATAACTTAGCACACCTGGCTCAATGCACTGCGAGTATCTACTTAAGTGGGCAGTTTGTTGAAAGCATCACAGTCCTATGGGAGCTGGCAAACCCACAAGAAATTAAACATTTTGGAGGAGCTTGGGGACAAAGGAATAGAAGTCCCCCTTCTTTTTCCTCCTCTATGAATAGAAGATTTTTCATTCTCCACAGAGTGTGAAATCATTCCTATCTCTTCTGTACGAAGGTGACAAATACAGCAAATTTCCTTCCAGGCAATGAACGAGCTGGGGCCAGAAGAGGGAATTTGTTTTTATCTTTATCTGCAGTGACAAGGAATCCCAAGTGTGATTGGGTTTTTGCAATCACTCTTGCTCCAAGTTTGACTCCTTTACAGCCTCAAGAGAATGCAGGTGATCTGCAGGGACATGGAAAGAAGAAAATGCTCAGGGGACAAACGTGCTCCCTAAAAGCTGAATACCTGCAGAGCCAATCATCAGCTGGTAGAAATGGCTCCATTTCCACTGCAGTAAGCATAGGCAGATGTAGCCCGGTGGGATTTACTCCTGTACTTGCATTTTTGAGCTTGGAGCATGGCTTTCTCTGGCAGAGCATCTGGGCCCATCGCCAGATCCAGCTGTGTGCTCCAGGTGCAGCGGGGCAGGCTCCTGGCGAAGCCCACGTGGCAAAGCAGAGCTGAGGGGTCAGGCCAGCATGGGACACTTGTCACCGGGCTGTGCAGAGCAAACAGAATGGGAAAGCACAACCCCAGCTCCCAGCCTGGTGAGGACAGCAGCACTGCCCCTGAGCTTCAAGCGAGAGGCCAGCTGAAGCATCTTGCTGATGCGTGGACTCAAAGAGGAAACAGATTCCTCGTTTTTGTTTCTTCCCTATTTTCTGGCTGTTTTCCCCTTTCTTTTTGTGTAACTCGTTCATTTGAGGAAATGGATGTTTCTTGAGGGGGGGGGAGGTGGGGCCCTACTGATTTGCTTTAACTAGTGCAAGCGTTTCACCGACAGCAGCTTCCAGCTGAGTGGAAATTCAAGGCATTTGTCTGGGCTGGCAAAAAAGAAATTGTCGTGTTGATTTTTCTCTTTCCTCTTTAGTTAGTTTGGTTTTGCTTCTTTATCAGCAGCTCTTCCCCTTCCCTGAGCTGGCTTACTCTTTATATCACTTCAGGCAGGCTGTAATGATCTTAATGCAGCTCTGATCTATACGGGCCAGCAGCTGAGTCTGATGATATATTGCAATCTTTATTGCCCTGTTACTCCCATTCTCTCAAGTGCTTCTCCAGATCGATGGTGAAATTCCTCTGCTTTAGTGGCTGTAAGGCGGGAGGTCGCTCATTCACCAGATGCACAATGAGCCGAACTGTCACAGGTTGGGTTTACAGACGCTCAGCCTGCAAAAGATGTTGCACAGTTCCACGCTGCAAAACTCCTGGCAAGGGAAGACCAGAATGAATTCCTGCTAACATCACCCACAGACACACTCATTATGTTTGGAACTAGTTCTTCCAAGTGGATCTGGATCATCTCCTTACTACCACATTGTCGCAACTGTAATTTGATGGAAATTGTGGGATGGGAATAATTCAGACATAGAGCTGGGGCTAGCTCTATTCAGAAGAGTGGAGAATTAGTGAGAAGCAGCAAGGAAACTCACAAAAAAATGAGTGTGGATGTCAGGCCTCCAAACTCTCATAATAAGGACCTGAGATTAAGGAGTCTGAAAAATTCTATTGTTCTATTTGGTATGAGCCGAGTTTTTAAGCCTGGGAGCCTGTTTAGTGTTTCTGCAGTTCTTCAGTATAAATACAACTCTTACTAGCTATTTCTTTTCAAAGCTCAAGTTTCAGTTCATTCCTTTTATTTCCTTCTCTCACACCTGTGCAGTTACCTCTAATTCTGTGTGTGGCCCAAGCACGAAATCAGTTTCAGTCACTGCATAGCTCCACTGTTGTCATATCCACAGTATGGTCCCATCCATTCACTGCCTTCTCCTGGGCTTCTTCACACCTCTTGCCAGACCTGAAACACAATTGTAACAGGATCTCCTATTTTTTATCTTCCTAAACTCACAGGGAAAATGCCAGTTGCTGAAATTAACTCCCTCATCCCTCACCAGAATTGGCATTGCAAGGACATGAGTGGAAGGAGAGGGGGAAGTGATTCCATGTCCGTTGGCGAGGAGAACTGTAGAGCATCAGCTGCTCTTCAATCCTTTCTGGCTCCAGTCTAGACTGAAAGAACACTTTTCCTAGAAAACAGAGTGAAACAATCTTCCACTGAGAAACATTCAACAGAAAAAATGTTGTTCTGAAACTCCAGACAGCTTCAACCATTGCTACATTATATTGGACGTGTTGAGGATCTATCTAATGTAGTGGGACCTACAATTAGATTTTGTCATGACAAATGGAATTTGACCAATTTTTTGCATTGGCTATGTGTTGTTTATGCTTTGAAAATGTATTTCTGGTCTGGAAACTCTTCTGGCCAGGATTCTCAGCACAGAACTACATCATTTAAGAATCCAGTGAAGACAGCTAGTACTCAGCAAAGAGGTGACAAGAGAGATTTGAACCATCTAAAATGTCAGGGAAGGAAATCGGTGATTAATAATGTAAAATCCCTCACTTCAAAGAAAGAAACTAAGGGCACAAACACAAAAATAAGGCCAGCAATATGACTTTTCAGCCAGAAATGCAAGGAAGGAAGACAGATCTACCAAGTTTGGTCCCACGTGAGTCTCAGGACAGAAAGCCTTATGAATAATACCGAAGTATTCTTGTGTTTATGTTGTTTCCTTGTTTTAAAACTGTGTTGCATGTACATGGGGTGCCAGGAAGACCAGGCCTTACAGGTTATTAGAAGAAAGATGCAGAAGAGACTGATGGACTGGAAAAATAGTCCCCTATAGGAACAAATCTTAAGTGCCAGCAAATACGAGAGACCGCAGTAGATTGAATGACGTTGTGTGTGTTGGGAGAGCTTCAATTACTTAATTAAGGAAACGATGATACTGAGAGTGGTTTGAAGAGAAAAGCTCTCTCATTTGGATTCATTTCACTTTATATCTTTTTGGTGAAAGATGGAAATAAAAACGGAAGCAGACATGAAATTTAATAATGTTATTGCTAGAAACTAAAATGGAAAAAATACTGAGAATGAATTAAAGCCGAGGCATAAAATGCTAAAAAGGAGAGAGAAAAATGGTCAGGCAGTACCTAAATAATTCATTTATTTCCAGCAGTGGAAGAGTATTAAAAAACAAGATACAGTGATTACAGCAGGCGACTGGGAGTTGGGACTCTTGAATTTTATTTCTTTTCCTTAACATATGTCATTCTGTAAGCCAGTATTTCCATGCTTCAGTGTACTCAGTACTTTGCTGGATGACAGTGATGTAGTTGGACTTAATTTGCTGATGCCCTGTAGGTGTAAATTGTTATGAATTGGCAGAAATCACTTGAGATTTAAGGATGAAGTTATCTTTCCATTAGGAGCTTGGCTACCAAAACAAACTCTCCACTGAACATCCCCAAAGAAAATCCAGCTCCCACTGAATTTTCACATTTCATTTCTCACTCCAGGTAGAATTTTCCCTTGTGAAGTGATACTTCTAATTGAATATTTCCCTTCAAGTCCCCGGTGTGAACATTGCTTCTGGGTAAGCAGCGTGAATTGCCTCTCTCCTGTTCATAAAGTTGAATCAGAGCTTCAGTGAAGTCTGTTATTATTATACTTTCCCTCAATATCAGCCCTCAATATCCTCTCACATCCGAAGGTGGTGGGCAGTCACCGATATGCCGATGAGATGTGTCTTCTGCCCTACCAAGCAGCCCTGCTGCCGACTGCTGACCCTTGGATCATGGGAGGATGAGGCCTTTGATGGGCAGTAGAGGCTGACAGTGGTCAGCACACAGTCCCTGCAGATGCAGGGAACATCTCACCTGGGAGTAGTCCAAGGCTTCCCAAGGTGACCCTAGATACTTGCACACCTCTAAAACACCGCATTTCCCATCACTCTATGAAATGCTTTCCTACCTGCAGTTTTGGAAGACTGTTTTCCCTGTGGCACTTTTCATTTTCAAGTGAGATGTCCCTTCCTAGTAGACAATGAATGCCATAAAACCTGCAAACACACACTCAGCTGCATGTTGAAATCATTCATATCAGCCAGATATGCAAGTAAGGTACTTGAAAGAAAAACTTCCAGCTTGTTCATATCCACACAGACATTCATCGTACTGACTGTGCTCCAGCACACCAGGGAAGCCGTATGAGAATTTGGTTGTGTGTGCTGGCAGAAAATTGGTTACCAAAAGAGATTCCACATTCAGATAGATAGAAGCGGTCTGCGGCTCATCTGTTTTGCCAGGCGCAGTTGCTGCATCTGGATTTGAATTGCTAAAATCAGCACAAATGTTATTGTTGAAAGCCACAGACCATGGTTATGTCAATGGTAGAGAAACCTCAGACTGTTTGGAGGTCTCCAGTCAGCACCCAAAAGTTTTGATATTCCTCCAGCTTTATCCAAACAATTGAAATACCACTGGTCCAAAAAGCTCAAGTAGTAAACTCTGGAGAACAAGTGGTTTCACAAGATTTTTGAAGTTTCTGCTTTCATTCTAGGGACAGAAGTGTTGCAAGAGCACCCTTTTGCTTGATATCTCTCTGTCACATCCATTACCTGCCTTTCTGAATATTATCCTGTCATCTTCAACTTTCTTGATGCTAGTAAGTTTAGGTTCTACCCAATCCTACAGAAGCAATCTTTCTCAAAAAGACCTTCCAATCTAAATGAATACATCTTAAAAAGCAGGAAGTGAAGTGCCATTGCTCCATTCTCATGGGGAGATGACAGAACTTGCCTCGCGCCATGACTGAGATCTGTGACAGAGCCAGGGGCTGAAGCACATCTGCTCTGCCAGCCAGTACCTTCCCCATACAGCTCCCCTTCTCCTCCTTCTGCCAGCAGAAAGCAGCAGTACAAATGCTGAGAGTCAGTTACCAGAAAAAAATAATTGCCTGAGAAATCTGTAAACTTCAGAACAAATCCCATTTTAATTCCAAGCAACGGTTTAAGGTCATTTCCATATCAGTACGAATGGAGTTGACTAGCCCTGGCTCAGAATAGCAAACATCAGCAAAGCGCTGGCAATTAACCAATTTGCTAACAACTGCTCTGCTGTGAGGCTGGGGCAACTGTGTGGGTAGGGAAAGAGGGTGGTTCGCAGTAAATTTTACCAAACATTTCAGTGTTCAGTCTGATAAATGGTTTCTGAAGGATTATTCTGAAGTACCTGAGACTCCAAGGAGAGAAAACATTTCTCAGCCCAGATGCTGTGAGCCAAAGAATCCTACCTGCAACACCAGCTGTCGAAGTAGAAAGAGAAAGGTTCTAATAGAGAAGTACAAAATCCTGCCTCACTGGGGTGGTCTTTGCAAGCATTATATTTTGAATATTAAGACAGAACAGGAATACTGCAATTTCTGGCTCGGGGAAAGAGGGAGATGAGTCTCAGACACTCATTTTTAAACACTGAATATGAGAATTACAAGGTCAGCATCTGCAGATCATTATCAAAACTAGAATTTAGGTCTTTAGCTCCTATCCACAGAATGTGGGAACTGCTGTGAGCCCAGCTGAGCACCCCTCATACAACTGAGAAGCATCCAAAATGTCTGCATGAAAAATTAGGTGAGTTTTGGTGAATTTGGATCACATAGAAATGTACTTTCTTATTTTAATTCTAAATGATCTATCTTGTTGGTCCTCATAGACACAGACTCCAATATTGGCACATAAAATTTATTTGCATATCCTCCTCTCAGCATGTCCTTTGTTTTCAGTAAGTCTCAAACTGATGAAACCTCTCAGTAGCAGAAATTGAAATCTGTGGCCTTAAACCACAATTGTTTCTTATCTTTCCATGTGAAATCCTTACTCTGGCATAAAAGCTCTTATTATAGCTTAAATCAGTCGATTGAAAAAAAAAGGTTTTATTAATATAAAATACTGAATTAGAATATCAATATGGATAGCTCTATAGCTACAGGAGCAGACGTTTAATTCTACAATTACAGATTAAAACAGAGGTTTTACTCGGTAAGAATATAAACCACACACCCACATCTCTCTGGAAGGATCACTGGACAGAGAAAACTGGAGGTTGTCCATCCAATAAAAAAAGGAGAAAAAGAACAAAAAGGGCTTTCTAAGTTCTCCATAGAAAAATGCCTATAAAATGATGTCTTGTCTCCCTGAGCTGGTTCTTTTTGTGGAGTCCCACTTAAATGCAAATGTTTGAATCAAGCTTAGCAGCTGATTGGGAATACTCTGGTTCATCATATTTCTTTCAAGTTCACGTGCAGCCTAGAACACCCAGAAAAAGTCTCAGGACCGTGCATTTGATTTTTCCCTTGACAGTTAAAAATCACAGTTACTAATTTGGACTTAGCACAATTTAGATGTAGTTCACTCTCTAGTTCAGTAATAACTATGAAAAAACATTCTCCTTGCCTGATGGCTATGTGTGCGTACATAAATATTGGGGTATAATTATAAGGACTTATTCATGCTTCTTTGTATTCGCTATATACTTTAAGTTTGCTTTTATGGCCCATAAAAATGGAGCAATTCCAAAATTTTCCAAGCATGATGAGCAGTACCATAAATACGTGTAGGCCGCTGCCAATTACTACATGAATAACAATATCCTGAATGCCATATGCCTTCATTAAAAGGTGAGCTTGGGAATATTCTCAGTTTCTGCTTTCTCTGCATTTCTTGAGCAGACTCCAACCTCACGGTAGTCAGCAGCAGCAAGCAGTGGGGAGCTGCAGTTTTAATAACAAATTGCGACTAGTTGCTACTGGCTGCAAAGCAGCTCCCACTGAAGCACACAGCCCTCGAGGTTGCAGGAGAGTACACAAGTATTCAATTTATTAGATGGTCTTTCGAGTGAAATGCATCAAAGTCTACGCAGACCCTTTGCTGTGGGAGATATTACTCTCAGCTGAAACTAGGGATAGGATTCTCTAATTTGCACAAACCTATCCATTTACAGCAGACAATATCGTCATTAAGGGCTGAGAGAGGGAGGAGGGGGAAGGAGGCAAAAAAATCACCGCAGCACTCTAAAGAGAACATTACAGCCAGCTGTTTGCAGGGGGTGAGCTTGCTGTGGACGTGCAGCCCTGAATTCAGTGACAGCAATGCTCTCCAAGGCTTGAAAAGCAGTTTTACGGCCTTAACTGCTAATCACATATACTTAGTAATTTTTGCCACTGCAAATTATCGTCATTTCTTATTTATGCAAGAAGAGATTATCCAAAGTGCCAAGGACAGCTGAGCACCCAATGCCCTTTGGCAGTCAGTGTCAGAATTAGGTCCCTGGGTCTGTCTGTACCCCCAGTGCCCACACACTTCTTGGTGCACCTGATGGACACAACTTGTTTACTGAGTATCCTTATTTCTGGGGGATTCGTTTTGATTTTCAGAATCTGAGTCTGAGACAAACAAATTCTCCATTCAGTTCAACTAGGCATTCCAATGTGTTTTGTTTGCATTAGCTACACTCTGTTGCATTAGTAATGTCCCATCATCTCATATTAGTAGTCTGCTTTGCTAATATAGGAAAAGTCTTTCACGGAGTACAAAGTCTTCCTGTGTTAGCTGCTGCTTTCCTTTGTATTTCATTATACGCAGGGGCACTGAGCACTGTGGAGGAATTTCTTCAATACTTCGTGTTAGATTTATCCAATGAGATAATCAGAAGACATTGTTCTCACTTAAATTTAAACAGGGAAAATATAAATACTTCCTTTTCTTCCTCATAGCTTTCCAAATGCAAAGAGATTGTTACAGTGATTTTATTTAACTGGAAGGAGTTCACCTGGCTGAGATTTGCAAATGTGGGCATTTCGATTGCTATATCTTAGAAAAAAACTCCCCAAAAATTAAAATGAAGGAATATTTACAGGACATCAAAAGGCTTTTTACTCCTCCTTCTCCCAGCACCATTCCCAATCCTGTTCATAACTGAGCCATGGCAATGAGAGGAAGATCTCCACACCCTTAGAAATAATGCCACTGCTTCTTAGTATGTTTACAGAAAATCAAATCCAGCCTAAATCAACATGGAGACAGAGCTTCAAAAGGTTTCTTTGCACTATTGCTAGTATAGAGTCTATACTCTACATACTTTACATGTTTCTTTATACATACTTTACATGTACTTTATACATACTTTACATGTTTCTTCATGTAAACACATCAGACTTTTCAATAAGGACTAGAACATAACTGAACTTATTTTGTTCTCTACCCTCAGATCTCAGTACCAGATGACTCTGTGGCCCAAAAGGAAAAGCATCACTTGAAGCTCCAACATTCACCATCTGAGGACAGTTTGCAGGGGAGCAGATGAGACCAAGGTAACTCACTGAAATGCCACTGAGGTACTTTGCTAGAGGAGCCAAGCAAGAAAACTATCCACCTAAACAGTATGCAGCTATATTAATGCCCATCCGTAGCTACACTAAGGTCTTCTGTACACTTACACTAAAACAAGCAAGAGCGTGAAGGGGAAACGTATTTATATGTGATAAGTGAGAAAGTGAAGTATAATATTAAATGGGGAACTGTGTCTCAACTGTTACTCAAACATTCAGGACGCTTCCCTTCATCCATGACCATACACAACACTCCCTCTGGCCCACGCTGACATTACCAAGCATGTACAAGATTAAGGTTAGTATCTTATGGCTCAGGCATTTGTCACGTCTTCCAGAGCCAAACTTAATTCCAGACAATGAGTTCCTGTCACAGAGTGTCATTTTTTAAAAATTATTATAATTTTGATGTCTTAATAAACTAACGAGAGAGAGAGGAAGACCAGGCACATTCCTGAGTCAGATGTAGCACGTGTTCTGTGAGAGCACATATACACAGAAAGACTTCTCCCCAACCGGAGTGCAAAGCCATCCCAAATGGATGTTGATTTCCTAACTACAAGCTATTGTAGTCATGTAGCATTCAAAAAAGTAGTTGAGAGATGTTTCAGAATTTATTTGAACTAACTTTTGTATTCCTCCTGACCAGTTTCAGTGCCTCGGGTGATGTGTACGGTTGCTAATGATCATTACTATTTACTGCGTGATAGTGCCTGAAATACAGTCGTGAATCAGTGCTCAACAGGATAACACAGGACAGAAAGATGGCTCCTGTCCAGGAGGTGTCCAAAGCCATGAGGAACGTGAGAGTTAGACACTTCACACCGAGCTCTCTCCAAAATTTGGCCTTTAGAAAAAAGGAAAACTATTCTAAATCTGGCCCTGTGACCAGGTATGCACTAATAACAGGGAGAAATAGTAACAAATACATTTTATTAACTACTATGTCTTTTCTGAAAAGGTTCTTAGGATATTCTGCCAGGGGATGTCTTGCCCAGACTAGAATTCTGTTAAGATATTTAGAGGGAGTGGTCTGTCTTCTCTCTAATGGAGCAGAACGTTCAGGACATGAGCCTTTTCATATCAAGCTCTGATCTGGCACAGAAGCGAGCGCTGGGCATCTCGCACCAAGACAGAGAAAATTCTGGTGGCATCCATCTTGGAAGAAAGAAGTTCAGTTTTAGTATATTGATTTTAAAGGAGATATAATAATATACGGCTTGTCTTAATGTCAGACTAGACAATCTTATTTGAAAATATATCTTTCCTGAAAAGTACAGTTTTATTCCTAAGATAGCTACTTGGGAATTAAATCCTGAACTATTAGCTCTTTTTTTACTATTTTTACCTATTTCACTGCCTATTCTGTAGAAGAATTTGAGAAAATTATATACCAGAGAAGAGAATTCATTTTCTATAGATCATCCCTCAAATGTTTGGCTTGCCATTACCATACATGGCTTTGATTCCTCAATATTGACAGCTGCTGCAGATTCCTTCCTTGTGTTCCCCCACTGGGCAACTCAATGATAATGGACTCCTATATGGATCTCAGTGCCCAGGTGAACATATCGCAGAGAGGGGCTGGCGAGAAAGGATGCAATCTGCCCCTCACTGTTTTGTTTCTGCATCTTGCCCTTCACCTAGAAAATGTTGCCTGCTGAGCATATATCATCTACCAGGAACCCAGAATTAATTATATCATTCATTTTCATTCACTATCTAATAGGAAAGGATGAACTTTCTGAAGCATTTTAACAAGTCAGAGTAAAATTCATCAAAAATGAGTGCTTACCTCAAAATGCAGTTAGTGGATTAGATAGCTCTCGCACTCCGAAGTTAATGAGAAGGAAAACAATAGGATTATTAATATTGAAACTGACAGTAGCAAAACCAAAATGCCCGTTCACTTCCAGGGAGCCAGATTTTACTCCCCAAAATATTGTGTTTTGACCTAACCAAGCTATGCAGTGCCAGCTGTGCAACAGCTCCTCAGATACCGATGTGTGATGGACACTAAGACATGAAGAATTCTGACAAAGTGATACTGAAATGGTTTAAGATGTCAGCTTAATATCACTGACCTTGTGAAGGAGACAGTAAGGCAAAAATGGGGCTATGTGTGGTGCATGCATACTAGAAAGCCTCTGGTTTGCATGGTGGTTCTGTTTGCTGATGTCAAAGAGACTTCAGTGTGATATAGCATTAATATTGTCTCACATGTCAGGTAATGCAAATACAGAAAATTACGAGTCGTGTGAGCATGTACTGAAGATGAGCTCTGTGACATCCATTATGTAGAAGCAAAATCATCTTACCTCATGAAAGACGGCAGCTTGAAGGCTAAATTTAATGAGTCTGATTCTGATCTCGTACTAGGCTAAACCAAAAGTGACTCCATTTCAGGTAATGGAAATGCTCTGCTGTTAAGCAAAAAGGGAGTGAGTTTATTAATGCACACAGCTACGCTTCTGTACAACTTGACAGCCTACGGAGGGCTGCTATTCATTACTGTCTGATTTCTGACAGTCATCATAATTGCTATTAGAAAACCTCCAGCAACGCAAAGTTGAGATACAAATTAAAAATAAGCCACCGGTACCTTTAAATGTGCCATGAGCTCTGTTTTTGGCACTGGTATCTCTGAGCGGAGGCTTACAGTTCAATAGAGACAGTTAGCAGGGTGCTGACAGCAACATGTTGGTACAAGACCGTACTTCTCTCCTTGGTTTTGTTTTAATTAAAGCTGCATTTATTTTTTAAAGCAGGTCATAAAGCTAACCTACTCTGACAACACAGAATTACATTATAAAATTGCTCCTTATAATAATTATAAATCTCTGCTAACGCAAATTGAAATGAAATGAAAGTACCGGCATACGTTGCCTTTCTTCCTGATAGGAGAGGAGGAATTCATCTGATCAGAATTACCACCGATTGCCCCGAGTTTGCAGTGAGGACGTACCCAGAAATGAAGTCTCCAGCTTCCTGCTCCTCTGCATCAGTTACTGTGTCAGAGCTTTGGCTTCAGAGGATGCCCTGCAAGCCCCTGTCGGCTCCCTTGGCCGTACCTACACTACATGGTTCAACTGCAACGGGGTTCAGCAGCACTTTCTCACCAGCTAAAGACAGCACCCTGCAGGTAAATGCTGTCCTTCCACACTTCCAATGGGAATGAGAAATAAAATGATGGTGTCGCAGTTTCATTTGACGTGAAGCACTTTAAAAAAGAAAAGAATTATGTACACATATGCATTTCCAAAACGCCTGAGTGAAGCAGGAGAATTTCAGAAGGTTGGTAGTCTGGGGTGACATTACTTATATGCTATGTATGGAAAATATGGGGTGGAATTTCCCTGAAAACAGTCCTTCCCACAGGATTTCTGGCACTTTGGACTCTACTCAGCTAGAAATCCTGAGAGGACAATCTCTCTCATTGTGCTTGAGTCCTCCTCAGCTGGACTGGAAACCTGGGACCTGATCCTTAATTTATGTAAATAGGAAAAAATCTGTTGAAACAAATAGAGAGGAATTAAGAGAAATTCTCAGTCCAAAATGATAATAAAGAAAAAGATTTCTAAATCCTTCAGGACGTCAAAAAAACACAGAGCAAATCCCTTCATAGGAGTGAGTGGGATGAGAAGAGGAGGAGGGATTTTTTTCCTTTCCTGATGACCTGCCCAGAACAACAGACATTTTTCTGTTAGGAAGTTTGCAGTCAGGGGAACCCCCATGGTCGGCTGCAGTGAGACACTCGCTATTTTGGCTCAGTCTGTGTGGCTCAGATATGGGAACCAGAATCAGTTTCTAACTTCTGAATGTACTGAGTCGAGAAGAACATGTTATATGGAGTGTCAAGGGATATCAGTGCATGGAAAGTCTAGAGGTTATTTCAGTACGGTCATTCTAACAGTGGACTGAGCAGTGAATGGACAGAGAATATGTTAAACATGGAGCGTAACTTCAGTGTGCTTCAAGTGAAACGATCCCGGCGGGTCATCTGGGAATGTAATCAATGGAAAGCTGAGCATCCCAGCTGCTCCAGACAAATGAGCTGTGGAAGCCTGGTGGTGGGGATGGCAGAGCAGAGTGACCCCCCAGTCCAGCTGGGGAGCTGCAGGCAGAGGAGAGCTGTCTGAGGACAGAAGGATCTCTGCCAGGATGTGGTGGGATTGGGCAGAGGGGCCAAGTCCCATTTCTGTTTCAGCCTTCATCTGAGTAACTCTGGTGATGCCCCCTTCTATCCACTGTAAGACACCCAGGCAGAGCTTCAGTTTCTTGCCAAGGTAAAGAGAGAGCGGATGTCCTGCATAACAGAGCATGGCGATGCATTAATGGAGGGCTTTCCAGGGCTGTTCTGAGTCTCCCTCCGCTCTCTGGCACCTAAAGCTTTTTCTAGTTGAAACGCTTGGAGTTGATGCTTGCAACTCAGAAAGTATTACCTGTTAGAGGGATGTAATTTACTTTCGCTGAATCTCTGGAGGGAAACTGCATCAAGCTGGTGTTATTTTAGTTTCCAGAAGGAAACCCCAGCAAACTAAACATAGAGCAAACTGTGCTGCTGGCAGAACCCAGCAGAGAGGTTATGGGAACTTTCACTAATTGCTGCATTGCTTGGCAGGCTGAACTGGTTACCAGTTTGTTTCTAGTTGCAATGGAATCCAAATTCCCAGTTTGGATCTCTCTGAATAAAGCCCAGCATGGTTTGGATGCTGCAGCTCCTTTCATCTCTGCAGAGGTTGAGATGAGCTGCAATCTTGCATCTAACTGCTCTGAATTCTTTGTGTGTGCAGGTGGGATCGACATATATCTTTGTGGATGAAGGCATTTCCTAATCAGGACCTTCAGCTTAAGTAACTACTTGCTTTCCCTAATGCTTTGGCACAATTAAACTATATTGCCCTTCAAAGCATCCAGCAAGGCCAGCTGTTCACCCAGGTTCCTCCTGAGAAATCTGCCTGAGGAAGTGGAGGCATGGAGCATGGATGGGGATGGGTGAGAAGGAAAACTGTTGTTCAGATCTGATATGGGATGATGCTTTCAACTGATTTGCAAATGCTCCCAGATATCATGACTGAGACAGAGAGAGAAACTGAAAAAATATGCAGATACATCAAAAATCACTTCCGGGACATGGAGTAACTGTTGCTACTTAGATTACACTTTTCCAAACGTCTGATTGCTCCACAAGTGGTGTGGTGGGAAAACAGGGAGATGGTAAGAAAAATCCAGCCCGAAAGAGCAGTAGGTATTTGAATGATAAGGACCTGTGGCTGATCTCTAGGAACCCTGTCAGCTGTGAGGGTACACAGCAGCTTCTGCTTCTCATGCTAGGGTGACTTCCACTCTGTGGCAGTGTTTATGTGGCATAGCCCACAAGCATCTAAACCATCAGATCAGGAAGCAGAAATCTTTCAAACTATTCCTGAGTCATTTCAATTCCCCATTCTGCTGCTCTTTGCCTGTCATGCCATCCTTACGGCCAAAATCATCTTCCTTTCAAGATCTCTAAACCTTTTGGGGCAACAACAGTGCCTACGTGCTTGTCCATACAAGTGCTAGCACAGCAGGTCCCAGTCTTGGCTACAGCCTGCCAGTGCTATTACAGAATACCTGGTAATAATGGGAAAAAAGGATGAAGTCATTCTGAGTTCTCATCCTATTTACTTACCACCCATGAAAGGTTCTATATTAAATGCATTCACATCTGACAGCAGAACAGATTTGCCGGATCCCTCTGGACCCAAATGTGGAGAGTGCTATCTTCTCCCTCACCTGTTGGCTCTGATAAAGGAGGTTCCTGTCAAATCTATAGGAGTGTCTTTTAAGTGCCCAGCAAGTGGACAGGGCATTTGGAACAGAGTTTGGCATGGCACACCTTGGTAGCCTAGGCTGCTCTCCAATCCAAAACCTGCCAATATAACCCTAAAAATGAGTATAATTCAGCCCACATTTTTTTTTGTCCAGCATATCTGTGTTTAATTTCACTACTTAGTGATTCTGTGGTATTCACGAATACACAAAAGTAGTGTTTGTCCCAGAACTTAAACAAAAGTTTATTTCTTGTGCAGTGATTATATGTGCGTATGCTGCTGTTGCAGCTGTAATGATGTCTGTAAGTCACAGCAAAGAGTGGTCTATGCACCAGCACAGAAGGAAACACAACTCCAGCCACCAGCTCCATTGTCTAGATACTTCCTACAATTATTTTATTTAGGAAGCTCTGATGAAATGCTTCTTTTGAAAATCTATCTCCGTTGCTTTTAGCATTTTAACTGCAAAGCAATTACTGAGCTCGTCAGGCTAATCACCGTAAATACTGTCCATAGTGTTCCTACAAGCCAATGGTAACTGGTTTGGTCACTTCAGATGAATTGAATGACCGTTCAATAAAGCGTTGTATTTGTATTCCAATTCTAAACTACAGACCAAGGCAAGGGTTAAAATGGGCCATTGTTAAGGCATTGACCTCTTTCCAAGTTGTTATCACTGACAGTAGCAAATCGGAGCTCTGTGTCCCACGCAGGTGCTGGTGATCTAGATGTGTTCTCCCATTTTCCTTTGCAGAAGCTTGAAACATTGGTGATAACTTATGATTTCAAGACTCTGCCTGGATAACATACAGAAGCATGGGTTTCACTCAATACCCCTATACTAAACTGAGGGAGATGCTAAGCTGAGGAAATTCAGAGCGGAAGCCAGCAGCTGAGAACAGATGCCAGGATGAAGTCCTCAAGGAGTACCTCGAAGGGGAGCACCCATGCGATCTGGGGACATACTCTGACACAGTGTAAACTGTTCTGGCTAACCAGGACTGAGTGTTTTACAGCTGCAGAGGTCAGGCCAGAGAATATAACGATGTTACATTGGTAGCTTAAGAATTAGTTTTTGGCAGGAGTGCAAGTTCAAGCAGCCTTCATCCTACATGGTTCCTTGACTGGTGCTGGTGTGACACTTTGCATTGTGGAAAGCCATCCTCCAGGAGCTGCTGCCGGCAAAGCCCAGCCAGCCTGTGGTGTCCCAATACTTTACAATATCTAGAATATGAACAGCAGCACCAATCACTCCTCTGTCTTTCCTTCACACCCCTAAATGCGCATATGTTGGACTTCTCCCTCTCTTACTCTCTGCTAAACCTCAGGAAAAAAAAAAAAAAGTGCCTGCCTCAACATCCAGCCCCATCCATATTTGATCAAAATATTTTGCATGTATCAATCAAAGATTCTGCAATCAAGCTATATCCACATCACACCGATAAAGAAACCGAGGGCCTGAGCAGTGATGCTGCAAGATCATGCAGTGAGTCTGCAGTGGAAACAAGAACACAACTCGGGAGTCAGCTGCTAACCACATAAGCTATCCCTGCTGCTGGCCTGGAAAGTAGAAATAATGGTTTGGAGTCCTCCAGTTTTCATTATTAGCTTTTTGGACGAGTTTTGCCTAAGGGGAATGAGTTATTCTCCGCTGTTGCATCAGTATGTTTCACTTCAGCTGAATTATGTGTCACTTTATGGTAGGGTTGTCTTCGTTTTTTTCTCGGCTGCGCTCAGGGAGATCTTTGTGAACATCTTGTTTGACAAATTCTGCACCACCCACATAACCACTTTCAGGCAAACTTAGCAGAGTCAGTGACTGAGCTGGGCCCACTTATCTCTGGTGGATCTTGCCTTGTTGCTAATTGCAAACTCCGAGGCCCAGTGGCCAGAGCAGTGTGTGGTGCTCAGATTTAAGTATGTGGTGCTTTCCTTTGTTGTTTTGTCCTTGTGGCTTTGGGCAAGTCACAGAATTTGATTGATAGCATGTTCATTTATGGGCTTGTTTGTTTCAAATGAAAATTTCAGCCAATGCAAAAGCTACTTGGAGCCATATTGCCATACTTTTATGCTTTTTTTTTTAAGGGAGAAGAGATTAAAAAAATAGTGCCTTCTCCCACATGGAAACATTTTTTTTTCCTTCTGTTTTAGTTTCCTGAAATCAAACATGGAAAATAAATCATCCTTAAATTAAAACTCAGAGTTTCTCAAAGAAAATCCAGAAAAGAAATTTCTGCTTCAGCAACCACAATCTTTTTTTTTTTTTCTTCTTTTGGATAAATCTTTGATGGAAGTTTTCAAGCAACAGTGAAGGGGCAGAGAAATGCCTAGTTCACAGCCTGCCTTGTCTTGATCCAGCTGCTTCGGTCTTGAATGCCAGCAAATACTGGTGACTTTCAAAAATCCGTAGGTTGTTTTGGATGGTATTTAGTTAAGCAATACATCTCGTGTACAGAATAGTCTTGATTACATTATCTAGCAAAATAAAAACAGATGGCAATGAAGTAAGTATTTATCTTCCTGGTGAATTTTAATACACATGGAAGTGAGGGCACAAAAAGACTGCTTTAAACTGGGCATAATATGGTCTCTGGGGGCTATGAAAGCTTTTTCCAACCAACTCTGCTCATGCACCTAATCTTGACCTGGAGGCAACGCTAATGCTAGAACCTTTTTCTGCTTCAGCTGAAACATCTTATTTCCACTTCCTCTTCCCGGCCTTCTCCTTGGTTTGAATCCTTGTGCACCAGCACAGCTGTACACCATCTAGTGACCTAGCACAGCAGCACAGCTCAGTACACATCTGTGTCAGTGCAACAAGACCAGGCAGATGAGAGCAATCCAGGGCAGAGTAGAAAATCAGAGAACAGCTCAGTGCAGTCAATAATCTAAGCACTGCCAAATGTTGAGTTCGCTGGTGCTTACAGCAGTTGGGAGAATATTAATGTACTTCTGATGAAAAGCTGGCCCATCCCCATGCTTGGTATTCAATGTTTTCTGTGGTTATGGCACAGCAGCCTCTGAGCTGGTAGCAGGCTCCTGTGATACTCCTTCACCTCATGTTCAAAGATCAGTGCCTGCTGCTCATGTTTGTGCCACTTGTGGTTATACTGAACAACAAATAACCCGCCAGAGTGATTGCCTACAAGTGTGGGGTAAGTGCAGTCAATGCAAAGAAGCTTCTCTTGGTGGCAAAGAGGACCATCTGGCAGGACAAAACCGAGTTCTGAACCTTTCGTAACTCAGCACATTTAGCAGCCTGGGTGGATGCTGCATTTCATTATCCCTTCAAATTACTGCACATTTGTTCAAAGGAGTTTTCTCTTGTCGGTAGGGCCACCCGACAAGAACCAGCACGTTCCTGTCTGACAATGACGTTAACAGCCTTTGGAGCAGCAGAAACAGCCACACCAGCCAAGCGGTGCTGTCTGCCAGCCTCTGAGATACATGCACCAGAGTATTCCTTCAGACACCTGCCAACCATGATCCATCCCCTCCTGCCTCCCCTCCAGGTGAAACTCTGATTCAGCATCTTAAACAAAACCGCAAAACCTGCTTGGCGGTCTGGGAGCTCGCTCATCTCTCTCTTCCCTCCACCACAAGACTCTACATGCAGCCGTGCTGCTGCCCAGGGGCTGGAGCATAGGAGCTCACAGCCTGACACTGAGAAATCGCTGGGGAGAGCAGAGCAGCTGATGCTCCCCCAGCCTGGCAAAGCTGTTCAGACTTGCACTCCCAAGGAACACTTTTCAGCACATCCTGGGCTTTGTCACCCAGACAGACTTGTACTGGGGGAGCGTGTTGCTTCTCAGAAGCAGAAGCCTGGAGATTTTCTCCCAGGCTTTCTTTCCTTTTTTTTTTTAAAAAAAAAAACATAATATACTTGTGTTTTCCTCTTGCTAAGTGGCTTGAAGTGACAGTGAAGTAGCAACACGGTAGAAGGATAATCCCGAGTGCAGCTATCGCTCCAAGCAGAAACACTGCAGCCTTCCCAGCCCCAGACCTGCTCTGGCCCCCAGAGCAGAATCTCAGCAGGTGGGAGGAGGGCTGAGAGACAACTATCTGCCTGAGTGGAGTTGGCCGGGGTTCCTCCTCAATCTAATACCACCTTTGCTGACATTCCTGTAAATGCCTGACTCATCCCAGTCATCACTGCAACCCCTTCTTTTCTGAGTCTTTTTTTTTTTTCCTTTTTTAAATGTTTGATGAGTTTCTCATAGTTCTGTCAGGTTTATTTGCTCTCCGGAGCCTGCTAGACTTCTTTGTGTGTTTTCAAAGATCTCCTGCAGCATGGAGCCCAAGCTGAGAACTAGCATAACCTCTGCCCGTGTAATTCAGCAAGCCTCTTTCTCTTTTTCTTCCCTGATAAATTCTTTTATTTCCTCTTGTAACTCTATTTTTTTGTCATGTTCTCTGTAGATACAATCAAATAGATCCATCCAAACTATTAAAAGCACCCTTTTCAATGTGAAAGTGTTTAACATTTTTCCTGCTCCCTTAACAAAAGCACAGGCGTATGAACTTCTGACTAAGTGAGAAGGGCAAACATGTTAGCTCTGGATACCAAAAGAACGGCAGAAAGAATTGTCATCCTACCTAATAAACCAAGAAATTCTGGGAAATGCTGTACAGAAAGTGGACCATATTAACATCACTCTTTCCTCTCTGCTATCTAACCAAAAGAGCCCAGACACCCCCAGAAAAAGCAGTAACCCACAGAACTGTTTAGGCTGGTTTAGGTTAATTTCTTTCCCAGTCTGAGTGGCTGCAGTGGTTGAAAACCAAGATCCCAACATCCCTGCATTTGAACTTGGATCTGAACTTTGCCACTGCAGCCTCTCTCCATCATTAGGTCACATCTAAAGATATGATTCATCAAGTGCAAAATTCATGAAAGAAATGCATTCCAGTTAACATACGTCCTTCCCAGAATGGTAACCCTGGATATGGCCTATAGTGTTTCTGCTTTAATCTCTCCTTGCAAACAGTCTCCATCTCCACAAGGAATTTCTCCTGTACCATTTTTGTCTAGGATCTGTTGCTTGTCTACCAGTCTCCTAGTTCAGGTTCTGTGTCCCTTTTGTGATAATAGACACCTGAAACTTCCCCTATAAACAACATGCAAAACAACTTCAGAAACTTCTGATGCTCTAGAACTTAAAGCTGAACCTAGAAACCTTGGTTTGGACAAGGACACAGGTGTTAAAAATTAACAGAAATAACACACTCCAAGCTCAGCTGGAATATCCCCTTGTGAGACCATCCATCATGTCAGAGCTACAAGCAGCTGGGTACATTGCTGAGTTGTCTCTCTGTTGAGTTCTTTACTTCTCCCAAACGGTGAGGCACATTCCTCTCATTCACCAAATTTGCTTTTATTTAGCAAATGTCACTAAGACAATATGACATGAAGCAGGAGGGAGGAGAGGACCATGTTCTGCCTGACTTGTCTCTTTATTGCTGTGGCTATAGGGGATAACAACCATTAACAGCCCATTCTTCTGCTCATCCTGCTGCTGCTTCTCCAATGTGTGCTACTCAGCCTGGCATCTGCCTACGTAGGAACAAATAAAACATTGACAAGGAAATCCCTTGTGTGGAGTAGCTTAGGATGGGTTATATAAAAACACACAGTGCCTTCAGATTCACCACTTTCTTTCACATCCTCCCTCCCTTCTCTCCTCTCTTGTTTACCTTGTTTCTACATGCCTAAGCCTTGCTTTAAATAACAGATGTCTGATTCTCTGCTTCTTCTCATATCCAGCTAATTATTTTCAATTTATTGATTTTCCACACAAAGATAAATGGGTTATTCAGCTCTCAAAGCCTGTATCCACACAGTTGTGAGCTAACCTATAGGAAGGGGAGGGGGTGTGTTTATGTGGCTGATCACCTTTCTGATGAACTTGTGTAACAAGCCAAAAGATGTTTTTTCTCCTTCTTACTCACTGCAGAAATCCATCCAGCTCCAGACTTCTGCCAATGAGTAATTGCATTTCACAGGGAGTAAGAAGTAACAAATAAAAACCTGATAACTTTTCAATAAGGAAATTGCTAACATGTGTCTTTCTTATGTCTTTAATTACAGCAGCTAGTGGGTTTTGGATGCAAAAGAGCCAGGCACAGTGGCAAAGCACCATAGCTCAGCTGTGGGTGATGTGGGGTCATCTCCAGTCCTTGGGTCCCATCCCGGTACCACAGCCTGTACTAATGCATAAGGTGGATGCAAACAAACCAACTTCCCCCGTGGTTCTTCCCAGCCAAAATTGCTTTAGAAGCCCAGTGTACAACTCAGCAGCATCATCACAGCCAGGACAAGAATGAGAAGTATTGGATTCACTACTGATGGAAAGGTGTCACATAAACATAACCTCTGGGTAGGAAATATTAACTCTGATCTCACTAGCTTATCTGATAACTCAGATCCCATGGAATTATGATAACATAAGGCTATAGATTTTAGGCTCATAGCCAAGTAATTGGTCATCTGGGGAGAGAGGGGGTCATGTTAGAACTTTTTCATGGTTTGCAACCTCCTCAATTAGCAGTATGCACACTCCTCTTTTATCAAGTAAAGTGAGTATGACCAGACTCAAACAGTGATGCAGATATTGCCAAGGGATTTGGGGAGAATAGGGGAGAAACGGCTAAGACATGAAATTAGAAGTTAAAGAAAAAATAAACAGAAACTTTGGCAAAGTGGTTACTATTTAGCAAACCTGCACTGTATAATTCTTGCCTTCCTTCAGAAGGGTAGCATGAGTTCTCTGCCTCATTGGGATCCATTGGCATGCTTGACTTGCTGCAATCTGAACTGCAGATTCATAGTTTATAGCTAAATGCTGCAGGTTTCACTAATTTCAAGTTACGTTCAGAACACCAAAAGTCAATCCATATATCAGCAAGTGGGTTAATATATTCAGCTTCAGTAAAAATCTGGCCTCTGTCATGAAGCTCTCTTTAAAGTTCTGACATTGACTCTTGTCAATATTCTAACCATAAGGAAGCAGAAAAAAAAATACTTTTTCTGGACCTTACCTTCTTGCTAAGGCTGGATGGATTCAGTTGGTTCTGGGCACGGAGTTCTCCCAGATCTGCTATAGCTTTGTCAGTGGTCACTGCTTGAAGAAGCCTATATTACCATGAGTAGAGCAAGTTAGAATAAATGCACCTCAGTTAGAGCCACCAGTTAAGATTTGACTCAGATAGAGTTAGAAGTAATGTTGAGGATGCAGCTTTACAACCAATATTTAGGAATACAGACATCACACATAGGGGATTTGGGACAGAACATGGACTTATGTAATGCTGTAATGTGACAGATAGTACACATAGTACTCTTGCTTACAGCAGAGTAGCACAATTCTAGGCTACAGCAAATAAGAACAAGCCCAAATACATCAGCTGTAAACAAAGGAAAACTACCTACCCTTAGAAGGCCTCAGGTACACAGGGACCTCCAACAAGACACCCTTGCCTCCCCCCTGCCAACCCTTAAATGAGGTCTGGGAAGGCGTGGAACCTGGCTCCACCCCCTCTGGTCACTCAGGTACATTGCATGCACCTGAGCTCCCCTGGGTTGGCCCTGCCTTCCCACCAGGTGCTCCATCACTGCTTCAGACTGTGGCTTAGCATTTCTGCTACAGGTTGACATGGGGAGACATCACTGAAGAGCAAGGCAGAATTAGGTGTAGGCAAGAGACATTTTTTTAAAACTATTTCAAGAAGGAGGTGGTGGGAAGGCCAAAATTTGTCCAGATATTACTCATTTTCCCCCCAGTGTTAATCCCCAACACAAATCAACATCAGTCATTTTCCTCTTCCCTCCCTTAGACACACGCTATTTGTCAAACCGTGTTGCCTTAACACTTCCTAACCACCTGGAATAAATTGAGCCTGACCAAGGAAAAAGAGAGCAACATGGTAACTTCTGGAAGAAGGAGCAAGCTTGTGCTTTGCTGACCGCAGCCTCTTGTAGGTCATCGCAGCACATGTGTGTCCTTCTCCTGTTCTGGCTTTTGTTGAAAATGGCTCAAGGTACAAAAAACTGAAACTTCCTGTTGGGTGAGGAGTGGATCAGTGTGGGTAAGGTAGCGTGGGCAGGAAGGCATGCAAGCATCTGGTTTGAATAGCTGCGTGCATGCAATATCAGCCAACTTTCTGTAGGTTTCACGGTTGTTGGCTTTTTTTTATCCCGGAGCTCTGGAGGACCCACCCTCCTTCTGCCTCCCAGGAAGGCCGCAGGAAAGCTCGCTGGAAGGGGGTCCACCTCCCCTAGAGGAGCTGCGAAGGTTAGAAATGACTCTGCAAGGCCACGGCACGCTCCGAAAGGTCAAGCATCTCCTGTGAGATGTGGGAGACAGCAGGGCCTGGTGCCCTGATGTGCTTCTGATGGGAAAGCAACATGTGAGGAGCCAGGCGACCCGCGGCCTGCAGGATACACATTCCTAAACATCACTTAGCCATACAACCTGCGAGGGCGGAAAAGTGGGCAGATGGAGAAATAATATTTTCATTGAAAATTCCCTACCTCTAAGATATTTCCTGTCAGGTTCCTTCCAAGGAGGGCCAAAGAGAGGGAGGAGGGGGCTGAGGTAGGATGTGTGGCAGTGGATACGAGTTTGTGATTCCTCAGATCTCTCCATTTTGAGAGCATTTAACTCAATCCCCTTTCCTTTTTCCCCTCCCTAGCAAAGGATCATGCTAAGCATTACTGGAGCCGGAGGCAGTTTGGGAAGTGAAATAAACACCTGACTGTTAAATGCTAAAGGTTTACTCAACCAAAAATAAAAATAGTTCTGGTTTCCTCCACGAAGCTCTAGAATTACATTCATCAGCGCACATGAACTGGAGGTTTGCGCAGGGGGAGCCTTGAAAGGTTGAAACTCCTCAGAGGGAAAGTTTGGAGGCAATGAGACAGGCCTCCCTCTGTCTTGTGAGACATCTTCTACGCTGAGAAAATGCTGCAGCTGTTTTCCTGGTGCAAGCTAAAAATAAACTCCCTCCTCCTTTCCTAGCTGCTCATATCAGTTTCATGGGTGCCATCACAAAACCAAGATGTACAGAGCAATGGGCCAGACTCTCAAGGTCCCCTTTGTGCTGTCTGAGAGGCATAAGAGAGCTGTGCCAGCAGGAGACGTCAAAGAGTTTTATGCCAAAGTCATGGCAGCCTTGGGGATTCAGGAACCTCAAGAGGTGAAAAATAATCGAGTCCCAGGGCTGGGCAATGTTAAGGAGCGACCTTAGTATGATCAGAAATCGTGATGGGAACACAGTGGTACTAGGAATCCTTGCTAGAACCCTTTTTTATCTGCAGCTCTGCCATCAGGCTGAAGGCATCATATTGCTAGAGATGATTTGCACCTCTGTGATTTCTGCAAAACTATCCTGCTTCCCTCCAAAATGCAAGGTGGAAATCTGTATTAAGAAAGATGTTTGACACATTTGCAATATGTTTCCTTTTGTCAGGTCACCCATAGATGGACTAGGAAATATCATTTAACACGTGTGATATAGAGTAGATTCCTTCTCTGTATGGTGGCTGCTTGCTGATTCCCAAAGCGTGCCAACTTGTAAAGTAGCCCAGAAGGGCTATATGTGAACAAAACCAGACGTCAGTAGCTATTGCAGCATCCTATGTGGATATTTTTCTTCAGGCAGCAAAACAGATTAAGCAAACTGGAGAAAAGGACACTCATATTGCACATTTTCAGGTCAGGGAGGGAAATAAAGTGACTAATGGGATTTCAAAGTTGCAGCTCTGTTCAAGTCAACTAACACTAAGGGCTTCATAAAAATGTTCACACCATTCCCTTTCTTAACTGAGATGAAGCAAACCCATGGGATCCAAAACTATTCAGGACTCCCAGATGGATGAGCTGGAATCTGTACGGGAAGGACAAGACTCCCCAGCTTGCTTTTGCTCCCAGGAAATGGAAAGCCTGGAGGGAGAGAAACAGCCAATCTGCGCCAAGGTAACAGCAAAGCTGGATTAGCATGGAGCTGCTCTTGCTGAAAATAAATTTGCTGTAGTTAACCAGAAAGTTTTAGGGTAAGAAATTACAGAACAATTTGGGCAAAGAGAAATAAAAGCCACCTGTTTAAAGTTACCCTTTAACCTACTCACTCTGCCTTCCCTCTTGCTTTCTCTCTCTTTCAAATTCTCCCAGTATCTCTGTTTTCCATAGAAGCAAATCTTCCCCAGGGAAAGTCAATTCTGAAGGCAATTTTCCAAAAACCATTTGGCAGAATTGGCCAGTACTTCAACTGCAAACATGAAAAGGCATTTATTCCACTAACTCAAATGTAGTTTGGAAGAGACATTACTGAACTTGTTTTAGGAATATACTTTGACTGCATCAGTTTTATTGCTTCTTGTATAAATGTCAAACTCAATTTGCCTCAAAGCTGAAAAAAACCTCAAAGTACACGGTAATGTATATATTACATACAAAAACTGGGGGAAAAACAAGTGTTATCTCCATAGTAAAGTCAAGCCCATTGCATGTTAATTGTGCTCATCGTACACACTGAATATTTCAGTAGTGGTAAGAAAAAGGAGGGTATGTGAGCCTGCTATTGTGGAGTGTATAAAGCTGGCCAGAGGATACAAAATCCTGAAGATCTAATATTTCTTGAACTGTGATTGCCTAATTTCATAATCTATTTTTTTTTTCCTTTTCATTCCTTAGAAGAGTTGTTCCTCTGTTGTGTAAAGAACATGGTAACCCCATCCTGCTTGTTTCGCTGTTATGTAAAGAACTTGGTAACCTCGTCCTTTGTGCACCATCAGCAGGCTTTAACCTTGCACTGTTAGCACATCAGCCTACCATCTGAGAGCCAGGGCACTAGCAGCAAAGCATTTTTTTTTCTTTTCTTGGAAAGAGTAGGGGTAGAGAAAATCAAGACTTATAAATTCCTGTTTCAATCAGTACTTATTGCCAAATTTTCTAGCAAGAAGCGAATTGGCTATTTCAAAACACTTTATCTCAGCAAAACTAGAGTTGGAATTTCTTGGGGGCTAAGGAAGAAAGCACATCTTTAATCCAAAGGTTATCTCCCTGCTGAATTTCAGATTTGCTGCAGACGATGCGGGAGACAGAGCTTCCAGGGCAAAAAAAAAAAAAAAAAAAAAAAAAAAAAGCACAATTTCTTATAATAAATAAAAAGCATTAAGCAACCTAAATAATCTAATTTCTGCTATTTTACTGTACAATATAATTTGCAGAAATTTTAAGTATTTAGATAGACTACATATTAAGTACTGCCATTTCTAAGTTATTACTGTGAACACATTAGATTTTGCAATGATTTCATTTGCATTTTAAGGTCTGATCCTGCAAAACCTTAACTTCTCTCATGTGAGCAACTGCAATGGCATCAGCAGTGCTTCTTATCTACATAAAGTTAATGTCTTGCACAATTATTTGCAGGATCAGGACATAAGACTGAAAATGCAATTACTTTGTGAGTTAAAAGAAGAAAATGCTCTTTGGAATAGTAGGTGAGATTCTTCACTGGAGTAAATGATATAGGACCCATTGAATTCAATGGAGCTATCCTATTCACACCCGCTGATATGGCCCATTAATTTTAGTGTATGAAAATGAATCTCTGCTCTAAAAATAGCAATTAGTAATAAGCTTCGAGAAAGAGGAAAAAATCAATTTAAATTCATTTGGTGTAATGCACATTTTCTGTTGCTATTTTAGTTAAATTATTATTATGCATAATAATGTTAGGCCAATAGGTGCTGTCACTTCAGGGATGTGCAGCCGCGATGGGTAGCATAAAAGTCTGTGATAGGGAAATTTCAGAGAAGTCCATCCATTTCATACAGTTGTTGTTATGATTTGGATTAGGGTAACGTATCCCTTTCCTCCTCCTTCCCAAGATCTCATCCCCATAGTGCTGAGCACATACAGAGAGATTACACCGGCTCAGAACAATTTACAACCTAAGCAGGAAAAAAGAGGCGAAGAGGAAGAAGGGAAACTGAGGCGAAGCTTGCTGCCAGAAAAAAGTGAGCCGAGGCCAATCTCATGCCTCTTGACTCACAGCCAGGTGCGTTATTCAGTGCATCAGGTGGATCCTCAGGAAGCTATGTGCAAAAGTGTACATGTACTCTGGCACTGAGCCAGTTTTGGCATTTAAACTGCCTGGAGACAAGCACGCAAGAGAGATCCCATGCAAACACTCAGCTCTGCGGGCACTGAAGCATCAAGTGGTGCATGGGGCTATTTGCATGCTCATTTTGCTTCTATTCAGCGCTCATCCCACATGCATTTGTGAAAAGAAGATCACACTCCTGTGATGGAAAATCTCTGTGTGTTGCCATTCAGCACTGGTATGTCATGAACGATAACAGCCTTCTGGGACAAGTGGCACTCAAAAAAGATTCAAAGCTGGTTTCCTCATATTCCAAGCAATCCTGAGATAGCAATGATTCGTAGTCAGATTACTCACTCTTACTCATAATGTGAGGGAGAAAAATGGGGAAAAAAGTAATCTGGGTTCAGACGGTCTACAAAGGGTGCAACTCACACCCACAGGACGTTGCAGGGGCCAAAAGCGCAAGCTGGTTCAGAAAGCAGCTTCAATTCCAGAAGAAAAAGGCAGCAGGGACTATTAAATCTTGTCCCTCGTGCAGGGAGGGCACACTAAAGAGAGCAGCACCCACGGACTGCCTTGTCCTTACCGTCCTACCTCAGCTGTGTGGGTGAACCCTGGGCACATTTCACCTTTGGTTCACTGAAGTATGGCTGAGCTAAAGCACCCTAGTCCCTGTGGGTAAGGCATTCAAGCCCCACCACAGCCATTTAGGAGATTTAGATCTGTAGATGCTGTATTAGTGAGGTGTGGTTTTGTTGTTATTTTTGTTGTTTATAATATTATTTTGTTTTGTTTCGTATAAGAAGTAAGAAAATAGAAACCAGTCACGTGGCTATACTAGCTCAGATGGCTTATGGAGCTTTCGCAAGGACTGTGCTGGAAACTCACTGCTCACTGCCTCTAAGTGCTTTAACTTTGAAGAGTTACACACATTTAACACCTCTTGGGATAGCGCTAAAGTTGTCTTACACCAACCAAGAGTTCAGGGTCCAGAACACAGCAAGCTGCTTGGTGCAACCTGGGGCTGCTCAGACCAGCGATACGGAAGGTTGTTATTTCCATCTCACCTTCAGCAGCAGTGCACAGAGGCAAGCCATCCTCAGGACATGAACTCCTTTCCTCCACGGCTCCCCTCTCCCATCAGCCTCTGTTAGCAGTTTCACCTTGTTCTGCAGTTATAAAGCAGTTTCTCAATGGCAGAGAAAAAAAAAAACAAAAAAACCCAACACTACCCAGTGTTTCTTCCTCTGAGAAACCTATTGACAGGCAGATCCTGTGGATTCCTCCCAGTACAGCTATCTTTGAACTGAGGACTTCTTAGTGAAGTTGGGGAGTTTCCTGGGGTTTTACTGTTTTTTTCCTAAATTGATTGTGGAATTTTTAAACAAGGTTGGTGCCTCTGATCTTTTTCTCAGTAGCTGCAAAATCTGTTTCTTCCCCCACAACTTGTTCTACAGAAACCAAGTATCGGAAAAATTAAAGGGGAAAGGACAGCAGCACCATTTGCAGAGCCAACCTCAGCTGAAACAAGGGCCATTCCTAATGCTTTGTGAACAATCAAGTATCTCAAGCAGCTTTCATCAGATTCGGGGCTTGTAAAATACTTCTGGATTAAGCACAACTGTGAAAGTTTCCTCTAGATTTTAATTTGAATATTGGACACTCCTAAAGCTCGTTAATCCCCACTGTTTGCTTCAGGTCCCTGCTGTGAAATACAGATTAATTATTTCTTGTGTGCAGACTTTATCTAAGCTCTGAACAATGAAGTGTTGTTTGTAGCTTTCTGCTCTTTTTTTCAGTAGGTTTTCCATGCGTTGTTCTGTATCTTTTTGTTACAAGGATGCTATCCTCATCTGTCACAAGACGGGTTGATTTCAGTGAACCCTATGATTTCATCCTATGCCTGCACCTGGCCTAGCATTTCAAATGTCTGCCTGTACCCACGGCTGAATGTGGAGAGGTTACGTTGCTGTGAGCACGAATCCTTTCCTGGGTCGGGCATCACAGATGAGCATGGCCATAAGAAGGAAGGAGCCCATAGGGATGGAACAACACTGGGCTGAACCCTCACCCAAAGGCATGATGGGACATTTCTGGAGTTCAGCTGGAACAAAAACCCAAAAATGCAAGGACAATATGAAAAGTTTGGAAACCTCCAACCTTCTTAGTAACAGCAAAGCACTGAAAATCTCTATGAAAATGTACTCTGCTGAGATTTCTAAGTGCAGTTTGGTTGTCTTGGGCCTTGATAAAGCAAGGATTATCACCCAAATACGTAAGTAGCTTTTTACTCCAATCCTTTTGAGGGACTTCTACTGCCAACCCAATCGCATTTATTTCACACTCAACCTTTCCAAATAACATTGAAACCAGAAAGTTATTTATGTGACCTGCTTAATTGAAAGAGCATTTGCTGTCAGTGATCAAATAAACTGTTATTGATCTTCAGCATTGGAGGCTACTCACATGGAGCATTCTGGTACATATTTTTCATTAAGACACTTTTCAGAAAAAAAAATCAGAATGCAAATACAGCAAAAAAAAATCCTATAGGGTACTGAGATAAAAAAAAAAAAATAATCAAAGAGTTTTGAGAGTGACTCCAGAGAAAAGAAATCGTGCAAAGCACAAAACAGCAACAAGACCAAAGGCTGCAGAAAAATGTGGGGGCTTCAATAGACACAACACCCTGCTCTGAACTCTCAGCACGTAAAGAGAGAAAACTTAAAGAGGAGTGGCTTGGCCATCAGAAACCTACTGATGCAAAAGCATCTCATAGCAGAAGAAAGCCCTACATTGTTGACTACCAGACTCTGAGAAGGTGTGATTCCCCATGTGCCCTGCTTGTGCACTCTTTCCCACGCATCATGTCCATGCGTGGACCTTGCTTTGATCCAGCATAACATTTCTGCATTTAAAATGAAGCTTGGGATATGTCTCATTTACTACTAATCCTGTGACAAAACTGTTGCTTACATCACGTCTGAGAGAAGGGGAAATACTTGCCCCAGTTCTACTCCAGAGACCAGAGATTCATGTTCTGTTCTGATTCATTTCTCTAAACTCAGCATAACTAAGTTGAATCTAAAAACATCTAAATGTCAGTTATCTCACAATCCAAATATCAGAGCTTGTTTACAACCTATAGCAGCTTATTCACTTCTTTAACTTGAGAAAATTATATCTTAAGTTTATGTACCTTGAACTACAGAGAAATCAAGGGCATCAGTCTCTTTGCTGTCAAACTATGAAAGCATTCACAGCACAGGAGAGATGATACACTAATTGTTACACCCTTCTCAAGCTGCAAATTCACCAGGCTTTTGTTAAGATGCAATCTTGTCATTCTGTGCTTTTTTTTCTCTATTTTTAAGTAAAGCTTCACTCAAACTTCATTTTCAGTAGGAATTTTTCAGTCTCTTGGACAAAAATACTTTGTATTTTCCTTAGTCTGTTACAAAAAAAATTGGAGGTCATGTTATGAATAGCTCTCAGTGTTAAATGCCTCTAAAATATAAGGCTTACAATGGAAATGCTAACAGAGTCTTGACTACCGCAGCCCTGCTCTAATATCAGTGAACTTCCTTTGGGGGTGAAGCTTTGCCTCAGGAACCTTAATTATCTGATGTGGTCAATTACTCCAAGATAATGATGATTTTATCAGGTATTACTGCTCAAATATTTTACGATAGACAGGCTATTTAATTGCATTCCTGACCTACCAAAATGCTTACAGATGACTCAATTAAACACTAAGAGGATACAGGGGGAAGGGAGGGAGGGAGGGAGGGGCTGTACTTAAATCCTTGCCTATAGTTCATTTTGAGATTTTTTTTGTTCCTCCTGAAAATTCTGCTCTTCATCCCTCCATCCGTCCTTCCTCCCATTCATTCATCCATCCATCCATCCAAGCAAGCAAGTTGCATGTGTGGCATTGCCTGGACAGGAAGTTTGGATAAACAAGCCCAGTATTGAAGTACAAATGGGAAAGCATGTCCAGCCTCTCTCCTGCTGAGGGATTAACAGTGGATCCTGCCTAATCCCTGTGGTGGATTAGCAAAAACATTTTGACATCCCAGCGTAGATGAGCATGGTGAAATGAATTTTCTCCCACATTCAGATAAAGTAGATTTTAAGACAATGGGGAAATGTCTTTATTACGGCAGCCTACAGGGATAGTCTCAGCTTCTGCAGGTCCTTCAGGCACCCCAGTGCAGCGCTCACCCAGGTCAGAGGGCTGGTCTGTCCCTGCCTCCTTTAGACTGGCAGGGCTGCTGTTTGCCAGGGAGGCTGAGGTCGCCCCGAGGACTGCTTTAATTGGCATCTCTGCTTCAGTAGTCATAACAGGCTGTTTCCCAGGCACAAAGCTGCCATGTCTTAAGAATGTCTGGCTGCAAAGCAAGCATGCCTCTGCCTTGGCTCAGCCCCTGCCCTGGGTTCTGTCAGCACGGACCTGGTGCAGCCTCCTGTGCTGGCGGTGCAGAGAGTTCTTTGCAGCTTTCCTAGCCAGAAAAGAGGGGGCTTTCCCCTGCCAAGCAGTCAATTTGCTTCTGGTTAAATAGGAACTGCGTGCAAGATTTTGAGGGTAGATTATTTCCCTGCTGCGTACAATAATGTTACTGCAACACTTTCAGCAACTTCGTCAGGAACTCGACCAAAAGCACTGAAAACAATGGCAAGCCTGCCCTTCCTTTCAATGGTTGCTGGAATTCTGCTGCATTTCTCCACAAAGGTCCATTTGTCTTTCCACTCTGGAAACAAAATGTATTGTTGCAGTATTGTTGCTAAAACTAGCAGCAAATCCTCCAGGGTAAGAATGTGGTTACCCACTATTGCATCAGGCTAACAGAAAGGAGATGACATTTTATGGGGGTTTGCTCAGAAAAAAAAAAAAGACTTTTTGTAATACTATGATTTCCATTTTATGAGGTTTCACAACAGCCTTTTCATGAGCAGTATTTTCATCATTCTCTGTTATGTTTTCAGCATTGCTAAAGCTCTTTTCAGTCACATTCCAAGGCAAAGCATCCACAAATATTCCCAAATATATCCTAAATTGCCCAGGAAGGAAACAATTTTCCCTATCTGAAATTAGAACAAAAAATGATTCTGAAATGTCAAATTTTAGCAAACTAAAATGCTGCAGCAACTAGTTTGGATAAGTCAAAACAGTTCAATTTGACTGTTAAAAATATTACTATCATTAGTCTTCACATCAAGATAAAAAGTCATATTGAAACTACTGTAATTCTTTCATTATTAAGAAGAGTGACAACTAACAGTCAAAGGAAACAGAAAAAGGCAGCAAAGTCCTACACACCATGTAAAGCATCGCTGTTTTATTCAGTATTACATAAGGAAGGAACCATTCTTGGTGAGTGAAATGGTGAACTGGGGGCAGAGAGCATGGGCTCTTTGTAAATCAATGGCACTGACCCAAAGAACTTCCTATTGCAAACACCTTGCTGGAGGGACCGGCTTTCCTTACCCACACAGTGCTCCTGACCGCCACCAAGATGTGCTTTGGTAACACACTGCCAACGATGATTGGCAGGAAATACACTAATTGGGTATTCTCATAGACTTCCAGTAATTTCTATTTATGAAATGCTGGGCAGATTTGCTATGGTTTTTGCAGATGGAACTGCCTCACTGAGCCTTTGGGGATGGACTCTCAGGTCCAGCTGCCACTCTGTTCATTGAACCAGCAGCTACAAGTGGGCTCACTTGAATCAGTGCCTGTTGGCACTGCTGTGTTCATAGCAGTGATGCAGACCTGAAGGCTGCAATCCCTGTGGCAAGGTGTTACTGCACGTACTGCTCCTCCCGCACACTAAATGGGCCACACTCAGCTACAATGCACAAGTATCCATACAGCCAAACCTCACCTCTTCCAAATATTCCAATCAAATTCTTATGCCTGCAATGCTTCAGCTCCTTCCTACAGTACATACATATTTCAGAGTTACCACTTAATACAATTATAGTTCATTTAGCCAGCAATTACAGTAATAGGAAGACTGGCAACCACTGTCACTCAGACTGGAAAATCAATGTTGCACAGTGGTACTTTTATTCATCCTATCGAGTGCCTTTTTAGTTGGATGCACATACTCTGGAATCATAGGGAAAAATTAAGATCACTCTGGATTTTACTATTTGTCTTATACATTTATCCATACGCTATTTGGTTTCTGGCTAGAAGAATAGTGAACAACATCCTGAGGCCCCTTCTAACCTGATTTATTCCACGAGTCCATGGATTATTGGACCTGTTGTTTCAGCAGATCCATTTTCTATTGTATTTCACCTAAGAGAGGACCTTTGACAATTCATTTCTTAGAGGCACCTCAAAATATAGCTGTCTGTGGGCACTGAAGTAGAAACTCCTGAGCTTTTCTTAAACCTTTTGTACAATGTTTGCTTTTATTCCAAATTTATAAACCTATGTCCAGGAAGGCATTTAAATAGGTGTTTCGGTTAATCCTTATTTTAACAGAGTTCTGAAGAATCTACATAAACATATGGCCACAGTTAAGCAAATGTGCACTAGACAGGAATGAAGTGCTGAATTACAGATGTAGTGCTTCCAAAAGAAAGCTAAGACTATAACCACGTCTCCTGAGCTTTAAATCCTCTTTCTCAGTCACTTAACCACGCTGCAACAAACCTACTTTGGACTGATGGTTTAAATAGGTGTTATATTTGCATTTCATTACGTGAATGGCCCTAAAAATTAAGACTTGCATAAAGGCAAAAAAGATCTGTGACTGTACCTGGAATATTTATTCCCAAGAAGGAGGCTAGCAATAGGAGGTTCCCTTTGTTGTTCAAGAAAAGAAAACCTTTAAATCATTGCCATCCCTGCAAAGAGTTGTTTGAGCAAGGAGAATAATGATATTTTTGTAGGTTGCCAAACTTTTGCTGCAGAAGAGCCTCTTGGCAGCAGAACCACTTGATTCAATGAGCATTACTGAATTTCCTCGCTGATCAGTTCATCTCCTCATGGTGCCATCTTTTGACAGTGTTACATTATAGCCCCTTGTTCTTATGATAAATTATTTTCATCCATCATCAGAGCACACTCTTGCTCTAATGATGGATTAGTGTTATGCATCATCAGGACGAGGCGCATTGATAACATACCAGAGGAGCCCCACTGACAGCAGAAAAATCTGCCAAATAAATTCAAGTCGAAATCAGATATATAGAGCTGACTGCATCCCACAACAAAAATTCCATGTAGAAGAGGCAAGTACATCTCCAGTGGCAATTTGTGCAAGGAAGAAGGATAGAGACATGGCCACCTATCCAAATGGCTGTGCAGGGACTGGGCCAGACTGGATGCATTTGCACGAGAGTTGTGCAGTGGGGATCAATGTGCGCAAAGGTGCAGGTGTGCTGTGCGGGGCCAGCACTATTGGCAGTGCTCCTTCATGGTGTCAGAGAAACTCATTTTGGTGTGCAGAGTATCAAGAGACCCAAATTCACTGGGCATGGCATAGAGAGCTTGAAATGATGCTGTCTGTCTCTCAGAGACAGGGGTCAAATACAGTTGCTTCTTCATCCCTCAGCGCCAGTGCCAGGGGCATGGAAAGCTGACCCAGGGAGATCAGCCCTTAGGGATGTTGTGATAGAGCCCTGCTTCTCAAACCTTGCACCACATCTGCCAGTAACTCCCTTAACTTTCAGAGGTGCTTGCACCTTCATTCCATAGTAGCTCCTGCAGAACTAGGAATACAACCAAAAAACAGAGTGCAACACATATATATAGGTTCAGAGATAATAACAGCCTATAAACATACAAATATACCTTTTAATCTCTGGATCTTAAGAGCTTCATTTGGGCTCAGTCATTAATTCCTTACACTTTAACTGTGGATATTTAAAAAAAAAATAAAAAGTATTTCTTGTTTATACTTTTGTAAAGAAATGTAGCTCTTGGTATATTTTCCTTCAAGTTAATAGTTACACCTACTCTGCCATAACTTATGTTACAACTGTGATGATATCCATCAAGAAAACACTGAACACCAAATAAAACACACACAAGATTGTACAGACTACCATGCACTTTCAGGTAAATCCAAAATACAGAACATTAATCAATACTGGCATCATCAGAGGCTGGGCTGAACTCATCCTGTAATTCCAGTGATAAAAGTGAACCAAGGAACTGGCACCTGGGATCTCCAGGGACTGCTGTGCTCTGAACTTCCTAACACATCTGTAAGCAGGGACAGGCACAAGACCAATGCTGAGCACTGACAGTATGACACTCACCCATTTCTTCTGCACTGCAAATGTAGAGAATATGTAAGAAAACTGTGACGGATTAAATCAATTCATTCAATTGTGTGGCAGAACAGTGATAAAATTGTGGTTTGTGGAAGCTCTGGATAGCAGTGAAAAACAGCACACGTCTAAGTCAAGAGATAAATGACTAAACAAATGGCTACACTTTAAAGATTTACTGTAGTTTTGGTGGAAGAAAGGCTTTGTCCTTATTCCTTACCTTTAGCACATGGACTAGCCTGCCTATGGATATTGCTAAAATAGGGAATAGGTTTGTAGGGGTGAAAAAACAGCTGTTTCTCCTATTGGTGCAAAGAACTGCTGTCCCCAGGCTGCTTGTCCCAAGCAGACGTTGCAGGATTTGGAGCCATTGATGACACTGAGACTTTTTTCACAGTTTTTTTTTCTGAGCTTTTTAGAAACATTCTGAATCAGTGGTGTTTCATTCTGGGGTTATGAAGAGAATGATCCCAGGCAGTTACCAGCCTTGCAATTAATTATTTGTGTAACACATTCATGGACAGTTGGTCTAGGAGCTAAATCTCCTGACGGGTATATGAAGTACTATTTTTTCTCGTGTAGCCTCTGAAGAACAAGGCTGAGCACATCCCCTGTCTGGTATTTCAGCTGCAGTTACCTTCCCTTTAGGGTGGGCCTCTGCTGTGTCTGACCCAACACCTGGAGAGGATCCAAGGAGATATTTGACAATGCAGGGGAGTATGACATGGAGCTACAGGTTCTTCGTGACTTCTGATTGGAGCCTCTCTGCCAGCCGTCTCAGGAATATACCCTAACGGCTGTGATTTATTGCTGTGTTATCATGCCTGTCTGCCTCACTACAGTCTCTGAATTTTATCAGGCAGCTTGTCCTCTAATGTCTGGTAACCAATTACTGTGGTCTGCAAAGAAGCCTGAAGTACTTTGCCAAACACTGCTAATAAACTCAGAGAGAGCCTGAGCACAGCTTCAGGTTGCCTTAAGGAAATTCCAGTGAGCACTTTCCACTTTATTGTCTAGTTCATAGTATGAACTGGGAATTATCTTGAAGTGCCGTTCTCTACACAGAGCTAAACTCCCTCTTAAAGAGCGTGCCACACTGGATTACTGCACATGGACTTACCTCCATCCAAAGACTGCTGAACTCAGTAGGAGCCTTTCAACAACAGTGAGAGCAAGAGTCAGCCCACAAACCAAAGCCAAGTACTTCAGAAGAAAACACAACAACAACGATGACACATCCTATATTTTTCTTTCCTTTACACACAGCTAAAGCAGGTCTGAAAAATGGGCAAGTGATAGCACTGTAAGGCTAACAAGTATCTGTTGTTTTGTGTTTGTGAAAAAATAGTTATCTTAAAGGATAAAATCATCAATAGTGCTTTGTGCGAGTCCTCTGCAGCAAAGTGAATCTGTGCTTCGTTATGCACTGTTTTCTTTTGAGGCTGGCTTGCCCTTACGGTCCAAAGAGGAATGAGCAGGGGTCTGTACTGCTGAACTTACCACCCCCCTGCTGCCAAAAGTTTTCTCTTAATCCTGCTCATTTCTCTTGCACCTTAACTGGCTTCACCCACGGACTCGCTGTTCCACATGTGGTATGTTGGCCGGTGTCAGCGTAAAACATGAGCAGACTGGGAGCCCTGATGTCAAAGACAGCAGCCGGGACACTACAGAGCAACGCTGTTCACCACCTCACACTACACCTGCATACGCACACACACGCAGTCTTATTTCTCCCACGGGGCAGTCTTCTGAGAAGTTTTTTTCCAGGTTGTAAAAGACCAATTCCATAAAGGAACGGCTTAGTGCTGCAATGACATGATTTGTGGCTTCCAGGCTCCAAAGCTGTAATTTATTCAGACAATTAGCAGCAGCCCTGTATTCTTGACAAATTCTTCACTTGTGTGCAGCTACTACACAACAAGGTGCTTTTAAGAACTGTGCCTTATGGATTAAAAGACTCCCCCCTCCTTTTCCCTCCTTATTTGACAAGTTCTTTTCACAGTCAATGGAAATTAATACAGCAGGTTAGAGAGGTGATATACAATAATCCAACCAGCCAAGAAAGCATTGTCTGAAAAGAGCAAGTACAGAGCCTACAGGAATGTTCAATACACAAAAGGGAACGCTTCAGCGTTTGCCTTTTGGTGAAGTTATTTCACTCTTCACTTCACATAATCCTCCAGAGTTACTGTACCGGATGTCACTGTGATGCCATTGAGGAGTGTAAATGGTATTTAAGTGTGTGATAGTTGTCCAGAAGTACAGCTCTGAATGTGTGCTCTGGCATTCTGGTGGCTTTCCTGGGCTGCAAACCGGCTGGAACGTCAGCTGGCTTTGCACAGTGCAACTGTGCAGAGGTCTTGCAACACACTGCTGAGACTCAAGCCAGCGCAACATAAATCAGCACAGACCCTTCTTCACATGCAAGCCCGAAGTTAAACCAGAGTGATAAAATCCAGCTCTAAATTCTGCCCTCTTCCAGCAGTGCTGAAGTTCAGCCCAGCTAGATTTAGGGGCTTGGTCAAGGTCCAAATCCAACTCAGACCCTGACCCAGGCTGGGTCTTAAAGAAGCAACAACCTCACTGAGCTTCCTAGTACCACTGGCTTTTTTCTGGGGATCTGCTAAAGCTGCCATACAACTGGCAGGCTGTGCAGCCAGCTCTGCTCCAGCATGCTCTTACACCTTCTGCTCTCAGCAAAATAAGGTTAAAAGCAATCAAATCTCTGGAGTAAGGCAGACTACAAGGGCAAACCCTGAGTTAATAATCAGACTAGTTTTTGGACCAATACACTGTGGCTCATTTTGCTAAAAAAACACAGACCTGCAGAGACCTGTGGTGGCCTGGGGGTCCCGCACTGTGAGCACCCCTCCTGTTCCAGAGCATTCCTTGTAGTACTTTGGAGGTTCTGTGCAGTGACATAGTTAGTCAAAGACATTAATGATCTATCATCTTACCAACTTCATATTATACTTAATAAACAGCAGCAACTTGGAGACTGAAATTTGTTAGCACAAAACTTTGGGGAAGCAGCAAGGAAATCACAATTTTTTTTTCCCCACTAACTGTAGGCAGAGAAAAGGAGATCTATCAGCCAATGTATTCATAATAAATGATTCATCTCAGATGCTGGTGTGAATGGGTGGCTTAGAAATACTTGGAGGCATACAGAGGTTTCCATAAAACCTGGAAGGCTTGGCCCACTGTTGCTTTTGCTCCAAGTCAGTTTTATAGCATTCAGTTCAGTAACAGCAGGGTTTCAACCCATAGAAAATTCAATTTCAAAGTATTTGTTCTCATGTGGCAAAACAAAGAGTTTCTTCAGTGGAACTAACTTAAGTTAATTTATAAACAGAAGTATTTTCCTTCAACTAAATCGAGAATGATATTAAAATGTAATGGAGATCTTTTTAAAGTTCTTGTTTAGGATTTTTTTTTCCCACTATACTAAAATGGAAAAAAAAAAGATAAAATCAAACAGGAATGAATCACCACATCTGTTAATTGCAAATATTCTGTAACAGTGAATCAAAACACCTTTTATCAAATAACATCGTTAAACTTAAAGAGCACCTCAGTTAAAAGAACATTAAGTTTAAATGAGAAACCTGTGGAAATAAAAGCACTTTGGTGCAGTAAGGTCTGGTGCTTTCCTTGACTTTAATACATCACCCTGGGATGTGTCTGTTTTTCCTGGACATGGATCTTGTGTAAATTGATGTAGTTACACTGATTTCAGGGGAGTCGTGCTGATTGATATCTGCTGGTGATATGACACCTCAGTGTGCAACCTGCAGATGTTAACGAGACTCACAAAGGAAAAGCAAGCCATTTCCTTTGCACAGTTAATTCATAAAGCCACATCAGGATATAGGATTTCCAAGTGTTTGTCATTTATCTGTGAGCTACCTTAACAGGATTCATTTTCTAAAAGAACAAGTTCTCACTCCCCACTTTCATTGTCTTCTTTTCAGCTACCACTTTGTTTCGGGTTAATTTCCATAAACAGATACATAAATACTGTATCAGATTTTCTCTCTTTTGGCTGCAAGTTAGGCTGGCTGTGCCATGAAGGCTTGCTGGAGCAGTAGAACCTGTACCTGTAACAGTAGCTGCACTTCACATTTGGAAAAGGAGTCAGGAAAGGACTACCTGGTTGTTTTTGTTTTTTGTTTTTTTTTTCCAAGCTTTCATTAATCATATAATCTAACCAGGAAAAAAAAAATAGGGGAAAGAAGAAAGGTAGGGTGAGCATTACTCATTTTTTCAAGCTTTCAACATGTCTTTATTCTCTTAGATGGGGATGCTACTGAAGAAGTCCAGGACTACGTGACAGAAAAATCTTAAAAAAAAATGTCGAAAGAAGATACATTCTTAATCAGACAAGCCTTCTGGTCCAAGGAGTGGGACTCTGCCACTACAAAATGGGTTCTGACTTGCCAGTTTTTCTGTTAGGTTTGCTTTGCTATCAGCCCAGAGAGGCACCATCTCTGGGGCAGACGACAGGACCTTCTGGCCAGCATTTGTTGAGGATAGAAAGAGGATATTATTCAGGAATATTTTAGGTGTGCTTTATTAAGGCAGAGACCATTTTATCTGCCTCCGCTTAACCTTGCTCAGAGCCCCAAAAAAGGCAGTAGAGCCCCTACAGTGAGGTCTGTTTATTTTCTGCTCAGTTGGAAAGCAAAGGTCCTATTACCATTAAGGGGAGTTACAAGTATTCATCAAAGAAAGAAATGACCCATAAAGGCAGTTAAGTTAGTTTTATTCCCGCTGCATAAGTCAACCTCCTTTCTATATATAAAATGATGGGGTTAGGAAAGGATTTTCATCAGGCAAGCTGCTGATTTGATTGGCTGCTCTTCCCCACGTACTTTATAATTTGTAGTTATAAATAACTGTTTTTAATAATCAATTGGTATTTAAATAACATACAATAACTGTCTTATTAAATCCCACTTTTTAGAATGAATAAGCAGTTAGACATTAAAGACGTGGGTACCAAACAGCCACAGGATTTCAGACCATTTTCTTTTTTACATGCAGGCCATAAATATCACTATGGAATTACATGGTTAGCCAAGGCCCTGGATGAAGCCAGCAGAAGACCCTGCTCTCTGATGCTGCCTTTAAGCGATCATGTACTTTTCTGGTACGATGACTTTTTGAACAATAACCACACATTATTTTCTTTGGCCACCCCTCACATTTCAGAAGGGGCGGCCTCAAACTCCAGAGCTGAAGTAAAGCAATGTGTCCTCAAACCAGAGCCCCAAAAGCAAGGAGCATCTAATAGCAGGTTTGAGATTATTGGTCTCAGTCAGCTGGGCCCACAGCATTTCCAACAGTTAGGTTCATATATTGCATCAGGAAGGAAAAAAAAAAAAAGTTAAAATCCTGAAGAATTAAAGACAGCACTCAATCAGACATACACAAAAGCTACTGGCCTTGTTTTTTTCCAGCGGGCACGCACGTAAACAAGCACAGCCCTCTCCCTGATTTTGCCTTTATTTTAGAAGGAGAAACTGTGTGCTGATCAGCCCTAAGTCCTGCTGACCTGACAAGGCAGGGCAAGGACAGGGGAAGCAAACTCACTCGCGGTGGGAGAGGATGGAGAAGAAGAGGACAGTTCTGTGTGGTGGCACCTGGCCCTGGGTCGGCCACTGGTGAGGTTCACCCCACAGGAGGGAAATGATCGTCAGGGCAGGCCGAAGCCAGTTTTTTCCCTGAAGTTCCGTGATTTTCCCCAAATCTCTACCATCCTATGCGGAGCTGGACTACACACGACTCATTCCTTGGGTGGCAGCTCCCAGCATCAGGCTGGTGAAGTAATTTCTGGGTTTCAGGCTGTATCTCAGTGTATCCCAGCTACCGAAGACAGACCACCTCCAGCCCTCCGAATCCCTTTGTGTGCCACAGGGTCGGCTGAGGAGGGAGGAATGCCATGGGCCCAAATGGGGCCCGGACTGAGGGAGAAATCCAGCACATCTGTGAGGAACCCAGCCAGCCAGAGAACAGCACCGGGTCACTGCCCGGTTAGAATCCTCCTCCCGTTCCCAAAAGTCATTCCCTCTCTGTGATTCACTCGGGGCACTGAAGATGCTGCTGGTCCCTCAGGACACGCTTTTCTCCCACAGCGGCCTTCAGGGCCCGGCATTTGCTGTTGCAGGCAGTATCTGAACCTCAGTTACAAGGTGGAGCTGGCTCTGACTGGGAAGAGAGGCAATTTTTGGTGGTTCCTGGGGGCAGGTGTGGACGAGGTGGTAGTGGGCCCACAGGGCAAGTACCCACACAGGGCATCACACGAGTGCTGGATTTGTTCCTCCCTCAGATCCTTACCTCCTGCCTCCAGCAGCCTTGTCCTCCTTCTCTTTTATTCCCCTTCACTTTTCTTCCTCCCTCTGGAGGACAAGAGCAACTCGCAGGTAAAGTTTACTGGCATCCTTGCTCCAGCAACTTTTCCCACCACACTTTTTTCCCCAGTTATTATTTTTTTCAGCACCCCCCTCGCCCCCTCCTCCTTATTTTATTTTAGGCGCCTCTGAGAGTTCAACTGTCGCCCGAGGCTTCAAACTAATTTTCTCTTCAGAAATGATTGCAGAAAGCCGCATGCATAATAAATCCCGTTATTGCTCTTGTTATTAAAATAGGTTGTTAGGGATGTGGACTTGGAGGCCTTTTTGTCTGATGACAGCAGTTCTTCTTAGCTAGGCGCTTATGGCTTATTGACTGAGGCTGCCAGGTTCAAAAAAAAATAATAAGAAGAAAAGAAAATCAAAAAGAGAAGGAGCTGTAGCTGATGGCTGATGTTTAATAGTGAGAAAGTTGGGATGATTTGAGGTGGTTCTTTAATCATATCCATGGGCCGTGTTCACTAAAAAAGTGCATCTCCAGCAGCTCCAAGGCTGCACTGAGGGCCCACAGAGAGCATCTGTGCACAGCTCTGTTCAGGAGCAATGATTAATTAATATTTCCCGTGACAGCTGGGTCTGTGCACCCTCATCGTGCTGGGCACCCTGCAAGCCCTGGTGAGAGACAGAGCTATGATCATGGGTCTGCAGTCAGAAGAGATGTGAAGTTTCAGTCCACAAGGTGAAATGAACAGAACACATGTGGAGGTGAAGTGACATGCTCAAGGGCATCCCAAAACCCAGTGTCAGGGGTGTTAAGTGAAGAAAAGTCTCTTGAGTTCCTGTCTGGCACGCTGGCCATCAGCTCACGTTTCCTCACCTTATTCTAACAAACCACACTCTTCATCTAGCAACATGAAAGCTATTGTGAACTAGAGCAGAGCCTCTTTAGAATGAAATGTAGTTAAAGCACCAAATCTCCTTTGAGAATGTATTCTTAAAACAATAAAAGTTTTTGGAGCAGTTTTGATAAAGGAAAGTACACTGTCTAATCATTCAATGGAAACATTTTCTGGTTACCACATGAAAATATGCTTCATAAAGTCACTATTATCCTGTGAAATGAAAATCTAATCAGAGATGAGGCAGTGCACTTACCAAGTTTTGTATGCATGGAAACTATGAAGAATATGAAAATACATACTCCTATCCACTGAAACCAAACATGTCACATTCATGAAGGAACCAGGGCCAGAAATGGCAGAAATCTCAAAGGGAAAGGGAGGACACTGCTTCACTGCCAATACAGGCTCTGAAAATCTCCACTACACAAGTATGAACTTGTTTAATGATTTTTTGCCCAGGACCACAACAGCTTTTACACTGTAGCTCCCAAAGAGGAACCTCT
>NC_034427.1:4112949-4142120 GCF_002078875.1 Numida meleagris | reverse complement strand
TGTAGTAGTCCTTCTCTTCTGAGAACTAGGTATGTCCACTACATGATGTTATGATGTGGAATACCAATAACCGAAAATCACAAAACCATGACACCTCTGGAAGCTTTTCTGTCAAACTGTAAAATTATGGTACTCCAGGTCTGGATTTAACTTTGAAGTACTGGGAGATATCTCAATGACCACACTACAATGAACTCAATGCCTGTAGCATGCCCTCTAGCTGGTTAGTTAGCACAGCAAGCAAGGTTGTGCATGCAGAAGGTCCTTTGGGTCACGGATGTTGAATGATACTGCAATTTCAAGGCATCTGGGATATACCATCTCATTTCTGGTGCCAGTGGGCTGAAGTTTTACCTTGAGTAGAGATGGGATTCAGCTTGCTGTGCTCAAGAACAGTGTCATTGCCTAGATTAGCATAAAAACTCATAAGATAACTGAATAAAACACAGAAGAAGAGAAGTGCTAAATATAGGAAACACTATTACCCAAAGGAGAAATCTGGTAACTCAAAAGTTGTCAGACTAGATAACAGCAAAGATTTCTGTAGAAAATAGTCCATCAGAGAAAACACAGGACCAATTACATATTTAACAGGTTGAAAGTCCCAATTTGCAATTCTTGATTAATTAATTTAAGGTATCTGAGTGTGGAAGCTGGCACTAGGTGTGAGTAAGTGAAGTTGGACATTGAGTAATACTTGCAGTGCCCAAATTGAAAAGAGCATACCTGGCTTCAGTAAGAAGAAAGAAATTCAGTCTCAGCTTCCTCGTTCATGTTCCATTTCTGGGTTGATTTTAAAGAATGCAATTCATGCCCCAGCAATGCAGAAGCAATTACAGAAATGGAAAATGACCAAGTCATTCTCAGGTATTCATAGAAAATTGGCATCTCCTGAATATTGAATTGTACTAGGTCCTAGCTTTCTATAAATACATAAGATCAATAATTATCAGTGAAATGCTTTGCTAACGTCTGAATGCTGGCAAGACTGAAATAAGAAATGACATTTATGTGCTACTGCCTGAAAGAGCTACTCCATTTCATGCTCAGGGAAGGAGTATACGAACAAACAGGTTGGCTACAGCTGACCTGTTCTTCTCCATCTGATGACCACTACGGTGTTCCCAGCCTTTCTGTTTTGAGGCCTGCAGAGTTTCTTCACTGTACATCTTCATGGGCAATGGTATGTTAAAAACAGTTGCTCTTGGGAACCACTGGGAGATTTACTGAATAACAAAAATATTTGTTGCTAACCATCCAAAGACCTTGGGGCACTTTCCAAAGGAGGCAACATCATCAGTCTTATTGTATAGGCAAGAACAAGTGAAGAAAATGGCTGAAGCTTTTGGGAGCAGAGTAGGAAAAGAACTAGAGTAGAGGTTCTCCCTTCCCAAAATTCAGCATCTTGGGGCTTTCTTCACTGCAGCAGACTTCAGAGTTTAGGAGAATAAAGGAAGAAGGGAATAAATAAGCTAGAAAACATATCATCATCATTACAAACATAAAAAGCTACAAATCTGTCACACTGCAGAAACTCTCACTTCATTGTTACTGTGATTTATTGGGGAGCTAATTTTAAACAAGTTTTCTTTTCCAAAACCACAACACAAAAACAAACTGAACAAGCAAGCCAGAGGACAGAAGCTAGTTGCTACCGGACAATTTAAGCAATAATCTCATTTGCTTTGTAGTATAAAAAGCAATAAAGGGCTGTTTACTGAGTGAATAAACACTGAATGAATCACAAAAAGCTCTTTATTGCGATTATACTCCAAGGCAGAGGAGATTATTGTTATTACACAAGAAGGCACAATGTGAAAATTTAACTCAATGCGCCAGATTTTCAGAGTGTTTCAGTCGCACAATTGTGTTCAGAGAGTACATTGTGTCTAATCTTAGCACACTGTTTTGACAATTCTGTATGCAAATCAGGTGGTGGGGTACAAATGCATTTAATTAACTATTTAGAGCCAATTTATGCAAGTCTGGTGGCTGGACACGTGTTTTGCACAAGCAATGGCATGCTGAACTGGTTCAAGAATCAGTTGCCCTTTGTGATGCATTGAGACCTTCAGGAGCGCTGCACCGCTCTGTGCACGGGGATGGTTGTTAAGCTCTTGACGCATCCTCACATGTCCTTGTGGATTAATACTTCAAGTGCTACTTGTCCCCTATCAGCTGGCCCAAAGGACATCATTTCCTTCAAGTAATAATCTACATTTGGCTCTTGAGAATAAGAAGTGGCTTTTCACCCTTGCATTGTCTTCCAGAGCAACCTTCTGTCTCAGCAAATCACCAGTGTCTGCACTGAAAAACAGCAGAAGATGCTCCCAGTTACAGAAGATACTCTCAGTTAGAGAAGCTTTCCCTGCTAGGACTGCTACAGGTTGAAATCCTGCCTATCTTACGCACAGAGCTAGGTTATTAACACATGATCAACATCCTGTCATTGCTGAATGAGAAAAGTAGATTAAGCCCTGAAGATATGATGGCCAAAGACTTCATTCATCCTTTTCATGTAGTTGGGCTGCTGCTGAGAAACATCTCCAGTGAATCCTGACTGGCATTTGAACACAAGATCCAGCCAGATAATACAGGAATTGGTGTTTTTTCCGTCTTGGCTTCCACTTTTAGGGTGCTCTGATGTGATGTTTACAACTTACCATAAGCATTCATGGGAATGGAAGAAAACTTGGGTGAGGCAAGGGCCTTTCTATTATGTATTCACCAAAAAAAAAAAAAAAAAGAGAGAGAGAGAAAATAAATACTTATTACGGAACTAATATAATTTGTTAAACAGGAGATACAGACAGAAAGGCGGGTTTGAACTCCCTTTAAAAGTATGAAAAAGAATTCCACTATGGATTTTTTGTTCACTTTAAATTGCTTTTGGGTTTTCCATTTTTCTCCTCATTCAGCCACACAAGGAGGGAATAGAAACACATAACATGATACTGGCAATCAGTCTCATCAGGCAATAATAACCAAACCCAGCTACTTGGATGCAGTGAAAAATCCTCCTTATTCTTTTCTAAAATTGTAGGTCTGCTTCATGTATTTGGTTTGACTTCTGAACTACGCAGTAACCAAGCAAGGAGCTAAACTCACAACAGTAATTTGGAGCAAATAGTTCAAATTAGCTCTGGTGTTTGTCCAGTTTTTGGGGCAATTAAGTAGATCCTAGGGATTTAGGTTTCATTTATTTTTTTTTTTAGTGTAACTTAAACAGCCTCCTGACTACACTCTTTGTGAGGCTGACATTAATTTCAGTGCTAACAGCACAAGGAACAGACATGGCAGAACAGTGTTAAGTGCAGATATTTGAAAATATAGCATTTCTGGATCTATTTTAAGCCAAACCTCCCATGTAGAAAAGAGGCATCAACTTGGACACCTCAGGTAAAGAAAGATGAGGAGTACAGGACCTTTTGTCATCAGCATTTCCTCACCTCACCTATTGTTTAACCAGCAGAAGGAGAAAGCAAGATCTGGAATTGTCAATGAGAGCAAATGATGGTTGAAGTAAAATAACAAAAGGGAAAAGAAAATATAGAATATTATGGGAAGTGTGCATGGAAAAAAAAAAAAAAACCACAGACCTTAAAAAAATTAATTCCCTGAGCTCAAAGCAATGGATTTATTTTTTAAATTGTTAAATAAACATGAGACAGGAATGCAGGGGGCTGCCATGGATGAGAATAGAAAGTATTTTGTTGCTGATAGCTCTGAGTCTCCTTTGAAGGTTTATTTTGTGAAGGCCGAAGCTTTCAAGATCCTGAATTCAATTCCTTTGGGCTTCTGGCCTCTGTAAACACTTTCACGGACTACCAGTGGGGAAAGAGGAGCTCTGGCCCTAGAGAACAAAGCCTTCATGTTCAAGACACGGTTTTGGAGAGTAAGATGTGGTTTTGGCTGTTCTGTTCAAACCACTTACACCTGGTTTACTTCAGCAGTCCTGGGCAGGAATTGGTAAAAGACCTGGAGTGTTAGTACCAAACGTACCAGATGTTCCTACACGCACGTGCCCTATCGCAGCAAAAACCCCCCAGCAACAGCCCTGTCCCCTTTTTCATTCCCTTGACCACAATTCAACAATCTAAGCAAAACATTATTTTTCAAGTATAACTCTTTTTTTCTTCCAGCTCTGACTCTCATTACCCTTTTGGCCAAGCCCCACTTAGGCTTAATTCTCCTCAGCAGAAAGGCCCTTGCGTTAATATTTGCTATGTTTGATTACTCACTAGACATATAAGTGTATTTTTACATTCAGATAAAGCATTCTCTTCTGACAAAGGAGAGGAATTAGTGCTGGCTCCCCTGTTTTCCAACAGTGATGTGTAGGGACTTGCTACAGGGCGCTCCCTCCAGGACGTATGGGCATGGAGAAAGGCTTGTAGAGAAAAGCTAGAATAGATCCACGGATCCCATGGATCCACTCAAGGTTTTATGATAAAGGTTTTATGATATCCTGGGACAAGGCTCCAGGAATACCCAGGACGGCCAGGCTGGATGGGACTTCAAGCAACCTGGTCTAGGTCTATAGCAGGGGAGTTGGAACTAGATGATCTTAAAGATCCCTTCCAACTCAAACCATTCTATGATTCTATGATAATACAGCAAATGACTTAGAAATCCTCAAGCTGTTGGATGCAACCAATAAATCTTCATTAGTAGATACTAACCACTTTGTTTTGAAGACACAAGAAGTATTGAGTCCTCCAAAACTGACTCAAGTTTTCTTCTAGATCAAGACGAATGACAAACTAGGGAAAGCAGGTGCAAAAACCTCCATGAAAAGATCAATCACACTTGTCAGAGCCAGGCGAGCAGCAACATTTTCAAGCTGGCTCTTTCCCTAGTGAGCAGAAAAGCCACCTCACCCTTGACAATGATATAACCCAAACAGTTACAGCTGCACATAGAAATTAATTCTATCTAATTCTATCTAATACTAATTCTGGACTGAACACGACCAATAGCACCATGGCACCAATCTCGACATCATCTTGAATTCTGATTAATCTAAGTTATCCGCAACCGGTTGCAATTACTTTTCAAGGGAGAAAGAAACTAAAGTAAAATAGTGCTAACATTTCCTGATTTTCAGTTTTTCTGACTTGTCTACCTAAACCACAAGCGTTTCAGTGCACACCATGCCCCTCAGGTTAGGTGTGTGCAACACCTGTGTAGATGCCACAGTAATACAAGTAATACCTGACAGTGTTTAAATGCTGACATCTGGAGTTCACTTGGTGAGAATTTTATGAAGAAAAAAAAAGAATCAAACACTTCATATGTAATTTTACATGTCACAGCTTTGTTTTTCACTCCCAAATATCATCCCTTTCCCTCAATTAGCCAGCCTTCTGTTGCATAAAATGACTGTCATCTCATGAAGGCTGTAATTGCCTTTTGCGAGTAGAAAACCAGGTACAGTAGTAAAAAACCAAAAACTGAAAAACAAAAGCAAAAACCCCCGCCACCTAATGGGGCAAGTGCTGCTTACATACACATAGCTTTGTTTAACTTCAGAAGTGAGAGGGGATAGGCTTGAAACAAACAGTCTGCTCCGGAGCAAAATACTACTGTAGAAAAATATTAGACCTTGCTTTTTGATTGAAATAGTAAAAATCTTACATCTACACACGTTTATCACTAGTGATTTCAAAGGCCTGCATGGCATAAGCAGAAATGATTCTTCTCAGTCCTGAATGGCAGCCAGCCCAGGGTGCACGGCACGGCTATTTACCAGTGATTTATAGCGCAAGGTTAAGAGGAGCAGTCGATGCAAATGAACTTGCTGGATGATTTTGGATGGCCAGCATGCCATTAGCTTCCCTTGGACCACGCCAACATTTCAGGCTTTCACGAAAGCAGCTGTGACTTTTTAAATAAAAGCAAATTTTGAAAGCTCAAAGGACTCATCCAGGTGGGGCTGAGGGGAGGAATTGAATGTTGCTCACGAGGCCCTCTCCAGATGAAATTTCACTTACAGAAGAAAGAAGGTTTATAAAAAAAAAAAAATAACCTGCCTGGGTGGAACCTGGCAGAAATGCCCAGACAGGGGACTTTCCCTGTTACCCTGCACTAACTTGTCCCATTAATCCTTTTAATTTCATGTATTCATTTTTACACAGCTTAGCTTGTTCACTGCATGCCAGTACAAATCGTGTTTTGCTCCCTCTTCTCTCATCTTGCTTCTGTCTCTGACAGGACCTCGTTGCTGCTGCAGTAACTTATGAGGTCTGTCAGCTGGGCCCCTGGGATGCAAATCTCTTTTTGTCCCCTTGGGGTGCCATCGATACTTTATTAAGAGTTTGCATCTCTCTTTATCCAGGGAAGTGATGGACTAACTGCATTTTCCTTCCTCTCTAGTGGTCTCAGGGGGCAATAAATAAATAGATAATCTCTAAAAATGTCTAGTAAATAATGGCTGAAGGAGATTCAACTCATAATTTATCAAGCTTTTCTTAAAACTAAAATTTGTTTTAAAAAAAATGTGTTTCAATACCATTTCCCTGCTCTTTTTCCTGAAGCCATGTCACAAAATAAGCTAGTGATACATAACTGAGACATATCTGCACTGAGAATCCACAGCTCTAGGTGTCTAAAAGGCTGCTTCAAGCACACGTTATGCTCTGAAAGATAAGCTATATGCCATATTTGAGCCAGAACTTCATTTGGAAGTGTTAAGTTCCTTCTGCTTTGGGGGATGCCTGGAGTTGCCATCTGAGGGCCAAGTTCTAATAAATACCTGAAGATTCACCAAAGCTTCAAAGCCAGTTATTTAAATTTATCTGAAGCCGCGCTCCTTGTTTGGCATCGCTCATTTAGTGCTTAATGTTAGGTTCTTGGTAAAGTGTTTCAGTGTGAGTAAAGCTAAGCACGTACTTAGCATGGTAACATTCTGAGTGCTACCTAAGAGATCAGTTTTGGTGTGTCAGGAGATGAGAAAGCTTCTTGTTCCACAGAGCTGTGAGAACTGAGCGATCCAGACTGGTGTGTTTGGACACATGGATCTCACAGTGTTTGCACCAACCTCTGGAAATCACACTACCCAGAATTTCCAGCTGTTGGTGTGATCAGGGCTCTTTTTCATTCACATCTCCACATCTAACATAGAGAAGGCTAGAATATGATAGAGCGAGCAGAGGAGCTGCTTGCTCTTTTACTTAACGTTATGGAAGTAAAAATACTTTCTTTTGGAATTTGTTTTTCCCGATTAAGCTGTAACCAAGTGCTTTGCAACCCTAGCACAGCAGTGCTGCCTGGGTCCCACTGCGCAGCCCTCCCTGCTGCTCTTGGCAGAAGTCTCACCCGCAGCCCACTCACTGGGCACTGTTGCAGAGCTGTGGTCTGCCCAGCGCGCACCTCCACTATCTGCCTTCTTTACTCCTGCTGCTTGCCTGCCAGGAGGCACCGCTTCCCAGACTTGGCACGGGCCTTGCTAGCCCCTACACCGACCCATTCCACTCTGGCTGCCAATGCTCTCCATCCCCTGCTTTCCCTAAACACATCCTTGGGTAGATGCTCCTCAAGATGCCACTATCTCTGGGAAGTCATTCACTGTCTTCCCAGAAATTGTTCAACCTTTTTGTCAGTCTCGTCCAACTTCACTCCTCCTCCACCCTTCAGTACAGAAAGTCTTACAAGTAAGAAAGGGTTGTTTGGCAAGTTAAGCTGACTAAACAGAGGGCTACGAATAAACGGAATATAAAGCACAAGCCTTTAGCACTGCATTTGGATCGCTCTCTAATTGCCTTGCCTTTGCAATTCAGCAGGCCTTGTTCTGCACATCAGATTGCGCACAGCAAAGTTTGGAGATAAATGCAAACACTTAGCTTGAAAACTGGGGTTTCATGCTTGTGGAAGGCAGATTCCCTGCCGCATGCCCCCAGGGCTGAAGGCTGTCCCTTTTCCTCAAACACATTGTAAGCAGACGTTTCCTCCCCGTCTGCAACCTCCTGGTTTTGCACAGCTTGCTGTCAGCACCCAGCCCACTCTACGTTACACACAACACATTTCACAGCCCAGCTGGGTGGGAGACCCATCTAATTCACTGCTGAATTTCGTGAGTACAGTGGCCATGGGCTTGTGCCCCACACTAAAAAGCTTCAGTGCTGTGTCCTGGGACTCCTCTCCCAGTTTTCCAGCTGTTAGAGAGGACAGTCACCAGCAGCTCATTAGTTCCACCAGGCCCACAGCCACGCAAGTTGGCTGTCCAGCACCTTGACTGGTGTTGGACTGGTTTCTGGCACTTCAGTCTCAGGAACCTACCTCCCTTTCTAGTTGGAGTCTGGACCATGAACATTTGCAGTGCATCTTTTTCACTTGCTCCAGATCCTCTTTCTGAGATTGCTTTCTATACATCATCTCTTTTATTTGCACATAAGTACACATCACCCACAACATCTTAGGCCTCTTGATTAGCCTCTTCTTAATTACCTTTTCCACAGCATCCACTCACCAACAAAGCAGGAAAAAAAAAGTAGGATGCAGATATATAAGATTGGGCTCAACTTCTGCCTTTGCTATTTGTACCTCTAGACAGTTCTCCAGGCTGTTTATCCTTTGGACAGTGAAATGCTTTCTTCTCAGTCTCACTTCCGATACTCTGATTCTAAAAAAAGAAATCTCACTTTTCTTTTAATTAACAGTAGTCTCCTCATCCACCTTCTCATTTGTATAATAAGATAAAGATCTTCAGTTCTGGAAAGGTTTAATGCAACCTCCTTAGGATCCCCAAAAGCCACACTTCTTTGAAAAAAAAGAAAAATCTTGAGGACTTGAGATATTGAAAGACAGGTTTGACAACTGTTAGATGACAGAGCCAATCCTGCTTGAGTTAGGGAGAATTAGTTGACATACTAAGATCTATTCCACCCCGTCCTTTTAGGAGTCTATTATTATATATAATTAAAGATGAGCAGAAAGCATATTTCTCCAGTGGCATTTCCCAGTTTTTAAGCATTTGCAGTCTTAAGAATGTTCTTTTAAGGCTGTTTTTTTTTTCTTTTTTGCACATATGGGCATGCTTAATGCACTAAAGAGAAAACAAAGTAATTTGAATACTGTCCTACAAGCATTCCTCCTGCGATGGAAGCACTTGTCCTGCATGCTATTGGCCACTGCTTGGAAAAAAAGGAAACACACTAAGCCTCTTGATGCCCAGTAACCCTGTAGTCCAGCAACCATCCCCCACTGTACGCACATCGTACCACCTTTGGCAGGGAAGCAGTTAACAAAACATTTTCGTTCATGTGAAAATATAAAGCAGCTGCTTAGTTTTACACTTGGCAGAAGAAGGCAGCCCCCGCTGCACTCCTTGTCTTCTGCTGCTCTTGGATCATTGCAGAGTTAACCAGCTGTTGCATTCCACATGCCAGTTACACCAGTTCGGAAAAGCAAGAACAGGGATAGTTTTATGGCCGTACAAAAGGAATGAGAATAATACACTGCTGAACCAGAAAGGACAATATTTATACAATAAACATTTTCAGAAACATAACGATCCCTTTGTCATCAAAATTTTGGAGTGGTTAATCGTGCACACAAGAAGTGCACCAAATCCACATGCTCAATAGCAGCTCATATGTTCCCAAAGCATCTATTCACTGCAGATCTGGCCATCTGCAAAGCCCTGCCTGCAGAAGACCTCACAGAATAGGGCGGTCAAATGCATGTACGCTTCTGAAAATATCATTGCGTGCATGAAATGCCTCATTTTTTATGTCTGTGAAATTACAACTTGGATGATTTTTCCCAAATTTTAAAATGACAGATTAAACTAAATGTTAAGGATTTATGGCAAAAAATTCATGGTAGCTCTGTGCACGATTAGAAGGTACTCAAGTATGAATTACAATTTGGTCTTGATATACAGAGGACACACTTGCAAATCCGAAGAGTTCACACATTTGGGATTTTGGCTTACAAGTGACATTTCCTGTACACAGAAGCTTATGCTAAAATTTAGGCCATATAAACTGGCAACCTATATTTCATTATTTTAAGTGAGTTTCCAATAAGCAGAATTTAGGAGGAAAAAAACCCCACCAAAGCAGGCATTGCTGTTTGATCTCCCGGTGGATTAGCCCAGCCTTCCAGTCTCCTTGGACAGCACTGACACAAACTCAAATCAACAGAAGAACAGCACTCGTCTCTTTCTTTCTTCTCCTTGCCTTGGTAATCTCATCTTTCCAACCACTAGTGGCTGCCCTCAGTGATACACTGGCCCTAAAGCCCAAATTCATTTCCCATCTCCTTTGACAACAAGTGCAATACCAACTCAGTGATCTGCTCGCTCTCTTCCAATTTCTGGGCTTTCCTTCAAACTGAAGTTCTAGGAGTAGATTTCCTGTTTTGGTTTCTTGGATCCGCAACTCCTAGCAACGCGTGCCAGTAGCACAAGTCCTCGGTGGCCACTTCATGAATTTCCAAAGTTGAGTTTTTTTAATGCAAAATAAAAAGAATGGGAAACTCGGCCAAATGTAAAAAGAACAGTAAATGCCATTTGAGCAAATGATACTTGAAAGGTTAAGGATTTTTATGCAAGACCTTGAAATTTCTGAAACATTTCTCGCAACAGATGTTTTTTTTTTAAACTTACCTACAAAAAAAAAAACCCACATAGCAATATTAGCTGTAAATAATAATAATGATATTCAGTCAATAGAGAAATTCAGAAAATTACTATTTCAGCATTTGACTATTATTTCCTATCTAAAAAAAACACCATGCATATTCCAAATGATAAAATCACCTTCGAATAAGAAACAAAGCATTCTTTATGAAAATGCTGAACAGCCCCTCTTCAGATTTCTTCCAGAAATCCAAATTTCTTCCAGAATTTCTCCAAATTTGAGCATTCATCAAAGCCAGAGAATCTGGCCAGATTTCACCCAGGATGCAATGTGTGATATCACAGAGTCACCAGCAGCAAAAATCTTCATTAAAGACAAGTCTTTTCTTCATATATAGATCAGGGAGCAAGCTCAGTGAACATAATGCGGTTTGTTGCATGGCTGCCTACCCTGGTTATTTATTTATTTATTTTCTCTCTTATAAATGCAGAGGATAGAAAACTCACTTGCGTTCCAAGCAGATTTCCCAGCACCTTTCTTTCTCATGCAGCCCAGGACGTGTTGTGACCTAGGGAATAATGTTTCTGGAGGATACCTGCAGCACTACGTCAGAGTACCTCCCGGGAGTGCCACATTCAGGCAGGATTAGATCACTGTGATGAGTGCTGGGTACCGAGCGATGCTCGCCTGTGAGCTGTTATTTGCGGTATGTAGGCTAGTGGCTTATTGGGTCCACCTCCAGTGGAGCAGTTTTATCTCCATGATGGAGTGGATTGTTACTGCTATTGTTAGTTAGTGGTGTGTGGGATTCGTGTTAATGTGCAGAAACTGAGTTAGCAACGCAATGACAGCACCAGGCTGTTATTAATTGTTTGCTGGATGGCTCTGGTATCCCAGTCTGTCTGCGACTGGAGAGCTTTGGTTCTCCCACTGACAGCAGCTCTGCCTTCGCCAGCAGCGCAGTCCCTGCAGAGAGGGCACGTGGGGAAGGGCTGTCCCTCCCTGCACGAGTTTTCAACATCCCTTTTCAAAAACTGTGGCTTCTGAGCACCACACAGCAAGTCCTTAAGTCTGGTTCTGTTTCCTGAGAACTAGGAAATAGGCTGACAATAAAGACTTCTTCCTTACACAGGGAGGATCTCTCTGAAAGCCTTGCTTTGCAGTTTTCCATGCACTGGATGAGCACAGGATCATTCACTCCTATTTTACCGTGCTGGTTTTTATATAAAAGTAATCTACACTTCCACTGGAGCTGGGACTTGCACACATGCCCCTTTTACCCAAGGCTGGTAGTTATTCCACAGTTTGTCCCACTTCGACACAAGAAATTTTTCCCTTTACCTCCAAAAAAGGATTTATTTTTTTTTTTCGAAGAACTAGCATTTTCCAACCAAAAGACTTTTAATGACAAAATTCCTGAACAGCTCTAATTATACCCTAGGGCTCACTCCGAGGGAGAATATTGCTACCCTCTGTACAATAACAGCTCAGGTCCCACAGTATGTCCCTGGTCCCCAGGGCTCTGCAGGGGCAGCACACCAAGCTGGGTGCCAGCGTGCTGCTCCTCTGACCACCCTGGGGAAATGAAACCCTCTGTGATGGAAGCAGGATGGAAAAATGGTTTGAAAGCAACCATGTTGCATGCGATGCGCTGCACACAGCTGGAAAACAGAAGGACAAAGGACAGGCTGTGCCCATCCCCAAAGGCGCTGCCCTGAGCACCCCAAGCAATGCGAGAGGTCCCACGTGGGCTGTTCGTGCCTGGTGCATCAGCCAGCTCTCCCACCAACTCCTAAAGCACACTGCCGAGCTTTGGAGCTAGCTTTCTAATGAGGATAATTATTATTATTACATACACATATATATATAAAAGCCCCAAATCCCCGTGAGGTTTCTTCAGATTGTCCCAGAAAGAAAACATTTTCATTGTGTGGGCTGTGATTGGGAACACATGGACCCGCCGCACCCCACTTCGCTCCCTGCTCTGGTACTAATTACAAGGGGAGCAGAGCCCAGTGCAGAGGTTTCTTTAATTCATTGGTTTTGGAGACTCAGCAACTGAATTACCTGAAGAGGCTGGAGCTTCTCTGGGGTGCAATCAGTCATGCAGCATCTGGGTTAGGCTGGGGTGGGGAGAGATGGATAATATATACATGCTGGCAGCGTTATGCAGCCACCCAACTGGGGAAAAAGGAATTTCTCTTAATTAATGGCATGATGTATGACACGTTAGCAACACAAACTCTGTAATAAACCCCGATGCCTTCTTTTACAATTCAGACAAGATGAAAGCACCCCAGGTTACCTGTAGGAACCGAGTATTCAGAAATGCTGGCGGAGCAGCTTGCGGTGAGGGCGCGTTAATAGCTGCACACGGCGCTTTTGATTCTGGAGTCAGTTTTAGACAAAGCTGCCTTGAAGCACAGGAAGCAAGTTCCACTTTCAACTTTGCCCAAGGCTCTACCCAGAGATGAAGATATCAGTGAAGAGGAGTGAAATCTTAATTTAATTAACTGTAACTCCCAATGGGACGAGTTTGGGAGGTTTGCACAGAGGACGATTATCTGAACCAACTGAGCCTCAGTATTCACTTCCCAAGTTCCAGTTTAGGTTTTTGTTTGGCAGAGGACTGAGGCACAAACTGGTTGCAAAGCTCAGATTCACTCAAATTTGCCCAAAGTATATGGGTGCTCAGATCTGGCTCACGTCAGAAAAACATGTTTACAGTTACAATGAATTTGGTCTTCTCCCACACTTAAAGCTATTTATTTAAACCCCTCATTTTGGTCATGTCTTTTCCATCCTCTATTTCTTCCTCTGTTAGGTCAAAAAGTGAATAAATAGGTCAACTGCTCCGTAAAAATGGAATCCAGAGGAGATGTGGCTAGGACTTGGACTCCAGAGCTCTAAATTAAGCACATTAGCAAAGACTGCTATGAATTACTATTTATTCTTAAGCACTTTGATGGTCTTTGTCCTCCTTGAAGACTAGTTTCTGGTTTAGACCAAGAAAGGAAAGGCAAAGGAAGTGCCCTAGCTCTTGGCAGCTGCAGAAATCCCTCACTCTGCTGAGATCCTGGAAGCGCTGAAACCTCAAAAACAGAGAGATGGGGGTAAGAATGACAAAAATACAAAATAAAAAATAAAATAAAAAGAAACTCAGCAGAAAAAAAGAAAAGGTATGAATGACTCTCACAGTCTCAAGGACAAGCCCACATCTGAGAGAAGGGAAACATTCTGGATTGCAAAGGTGACGGCAAATTTCACAATACTTCCCAAACACAGCAACAAAAAACAGTTTAGGACTCTTCTATAATAAATGCATGGCATCTTGCGTCCTTATGCTTTAAAAAAAAAAAGGAAGGCACAGCTTTTCTTCCCTCTGACCTGAGATCGAGACCAAGCTGTATCATGACACTGTGACCACATCCTTAAGGTCTTTGTGGGGAGACACATAAGGGAAAACTCCAGGGACCCAAAACTCAGTGTAGCACTTTCTGCTCTATATTACACTCCACAAGCACATCACCTTTCTTCCATAGCTCTCCAAAAAGGTGAGAAAGAATTTAAAAAACTCTCAACTGAGTAAAAAACCGCATTCCCGAAAAGACAAACGAGAGGAGTCTTGCTCCGAACACGTTTCTTCATTTTGTATAAAACTTTTTTCTTCTGTTTGAGAACAGTTTACTGTGGCCAATAAAAGCCCAGCTAATTTTTAAATCAGCATGTAGCCAACTCAGCCACCCAGTAGCTCTGTCCTTGGGCAATATTATTGAAGCACACACAATCTATACTAAAGTGATCAGCTTCCCTCAGGCCTGCCAAGGGGATGCGTTAGGCGAGCCCAAAATATGACAGAAGGAAATTTATGTGCAACTTTTACACATAATATCTCATTATGACTCTCCCCAATCTTTCAATTTTAAAAATAAACGGCCTTTGTAATGATTTTACCAGGAGCACGTTGGAAGGTAGATTGAAAAAGGAAAGTGGCTTTGGCTACAGTTATTTCTTTTGCTCTTCTCCTCCTCTTGGGTTTTTCTTTAATTTTCCTGAAGATATTTCCACTCAATTTAGGAAGAAATGGAATTTCCCCCTCCCTACCACCGTTCTCTCACTGTTTTGTCCATGTTTTCAAAGAACGGAATGGCTGACATAATGAAGCCTCTGTCAATAGCAAAATCATTTTGACTGGTTGGTAAATAATGAAAGTTTCCACTTAACGTGCAAGCCAGCTTACCCGGGACACATACGCTTGGTCCCTGTCCAGGTCAGCAGATTGCCATCCCCTGAGCTGCACGCATCTCCAAGCATTGCCCTGCAGCAGTGAGAAATGAGAGCTCCGCTCGGACCTGAGCTGATGCTGCTTTGTCAGGAAGCACGAGGAGCATGGGAGAGCTGCTTCCAGAACAATGCAGCTGCTGCTCACAGGATCGGGCCCAAAAAGGAATTGAAAAAAGATGGAATAAAATAATATGTACAAATAAGGAAGGGAAAAGCAAGCAAACCAACCAACCAACAACGAAAACAAAAGAATAGCGATATTGATCTGCAAATAAACAATTGCCAGAGCAATTCTCTACAACCCAGTTTGATGAAGAAAGGGTAATGCGGCACATTCGTCCTTCCCTGCTGACATACCAATTGTCGCATACGCTTTTCTAATGTTTCATTGTGGGTATCAGCAGGAATGACCTCATGTGCTATTCCTATTCCACAGACCACAGCTCGAGAAGCCACGAAAGGAATATATACCTGAAGTGAGAATCAGTTATAAGCATTTTTGGGAATGATCTCCTCTTAGGGGGTAAGAAAAACAAACTAAAGTGGGCTGTTCTCAAAGTGGAAAGCAGAACCGCTGCCAATGTACACTGACTGGTGGAAAGAGCATTCCCACTGCGGGCTGATGGGCAAAAGACCACTATCAGGCAGCGAGAACTGGGGCAAATGTAAAAATATCCCAATCTGTACCAAAAAAAAAAGTCTTTTGCTGCTCCACAGTACTGCACCTCCCCATCGCACTGCACCGTTATTTCCCTTGCATCCAAAGACCCCAACAGTCTTCTTGGGAGTCAAAAGAGTTGATGCCTGTTCTCCTCTAGTTTATCTCTTCCTCACTCTTAAGTCCATGCACTGGCAACCTAAGCACCCTGATCACTGTAGACGAGTTGGACTAGATGGCCTTTAAAGGTCCCTTCCATCTCAAATGATTCTATTTATACGTTATTACTTAATTTTCCATGTGCCTTTACACTGTTCAGATCTCAGAAGCCTGCGAAACCAGTAGTATAAGCACCGCAAGTCTTGAAGAACCTTTTGGAGGTTCCTATTTCCCCCTTCGATCCCCACATCCCTCTAGTGAGCCCATCCATACCTGCCCTTACGGGGCCAGCAGGGCGATCTCATCCTTTGGGCCACCTTCAGCTCTGTCTTCTCCCTCAGGACTGGCCTATTAATTAGTTCTGTAATTCTGGGCAAGCCACAAGAAGTCTTGAAGCAGGATGCTGAAGTATGTAGGAAGAATGTATATATATTTAGTAAATGGCCATGAAAAAATAACATCAGAAAACAGAGAGAATGAAATAAAAAAATACACATTCTGGCAAGAAGACTGTGTATTTTTATTGTATTTATCATCCAGTAATTCTATATTTGAAGGGATCATTTGATTTAGGCAGAACAAATTTCACTGCATTCATTCTCTGAGAGAAAGACTGAGGTTAAAAGGTGGATGCTCAGGAGTCCATTCCATGCTACCTAGAACAAAATAACTGGAGGTGAAAACTAAACCAAACTTTCCCCAGGGGGATTTTTACAAAATAACACAATTCTTATACTCATCCCAGCAAAGCTCTGAAGCAAATGGTGTTTAACAGACGTAGCCTTCCAATGGAGGGGGAAACTGAGAATGCTGAATACGTGGAGGTACCTAAAGGAGATGTCAGAGCAAATGCTGGCCAATGAGGATTGTTTGTTGCAGCTTCACTGTGATCTCTGATTGAGAAGGGAATGAACCAGCATTGTTGCTGTTAGTATTAGTGACATGAGAAAAATCACTGGATAAATTAAACTTAGGAGTGATAGGCAGAAAATCATTAGCTTGGGGGGTTGCTGAGGGTTTCTATCTCAAGAGACATAATGCAGCCAAACAAGTTCTCTGGGCCAGAGTTCCCCCCATTGTGAAACAGGTACAAATCATCAGGTTAATGAGATTTCATTTATTCTTAGGCTCTACTTCAAATTTGGCATCCGCTGTGGACACACAATGAATATGAGAGAACTTCAGTTTGAGCTCATTTTGAGCATCCCAGACTCAGGCTGTACATGAAGCACACAGCAGGAAAACACCTGAACATTTAGCGTCCAGGATGGAGCCCTGCAATCCCACTGATTGCAGTAAATATATGTTTGTGTTACATTATAATTGCTAATCTTTTAAATTAAACAACACAACAATTAGCACGTGGCTGTTCGTCATGCACCTTAACATCCCTCACCTCACTAAGTGCTTTATATTAGAAGTTCTCACACCTTTGTTTGAACTGATTCAAAGCAAATCTGCCCCAAGTCTTTCCAAGCTTCTTACATCTTCAGGCACTGCCTTGGTTCTGTCACTGATTCCCGTGGAAGTACAAAGCTTGGGCTCATCCAAACTCACTTTTCCTTCTGTAGAGAGACCATGTCACACTTCTATCCCAGCAGGTAGAGCACAGCAGAGACCTTCCCTGGCCGCTTGGTCACAGCATGCAGTTACCTAAGGCAGCCGACAGTTCAGTGACTGCCTGCGGTTTCAAATCCCAGAACCCGGAAAGCACAAATACAGGTTCTATATGTGAGGCTGTGACCTCTCCGCTCACCAATAAAACATGCCCAAAGTCATAATAAACAAAGCATTACAATTCAGGGTGGCAAGGCGTAAACCAGTCATATGTATTTTCTCTCTGGCCACAAGCAAATCTTTGCCTTTACCAAAAACTACCTCGGTGCACTAAGTTAGCAAAACAATTCTGATTACAACATAGGTTAAAAAAAATAAAGTCAAATAAACTTAACCTAAGGTTTCTCATGGGATGTTTTATGTTCTTGTTGCAGAGCAGAATAAGGGCCAGAACAAACATGGAAGGGACACGAGTGTGATAATATAATGATACCTTTTATTAGCTCAAAGAAGAAAAAAAGAATAACAGAGCTTTGCATATATCAAAGGTCCTTTTTCTTCACTTTCAGGATGCAGAAAGGAAGAAAAACCACAGTTTGTGTATTCCTGACAATACTCATCTTGTCAGGAGCATGAACTCATGTTGCGGGCTTTTCATTTCTCTGGATAGCCAGCAAAGGAGGGGAAGGGGAAAAAAGGAGTTGGTTTGTAGGAACCAAAGGAACCAACATCTGGTTACACAACGATACAAATTTCCAGGTCCTACTTAACAGCATGAATAATAAACTGAAAAGAGTTGCTGGCTACTTTCAGCGTAACACCGCAGTAACCTTGTTAGGCTGCTGCCCATGGGCTGCCTACAGAGCTGCAGCAGAGCACGCACGGAAGGAGCAGGGACAGAACGTCAGGAAACGGTCGTGCAGGAGACGAGGATGCTAAGATCACAGCCAAACAAAAACACGTGCTGCTGTGCACGTCAGTCTCGAAGGTACAAAATGAAGAGCAATTGGAGAAACAAACAAAAACATACAAGGGAGAACCCTCCACCAAACCTAGGGAAAAGAAGCAGAGCCCAGGAGATGAACCTGTGGATAAAAGAGATGTGCTGGCAGCCCCGTGTCTGCTGGCTGTTACCAGGTGCAGCAGTTGATGCAGTGGATTAATGATTTCTTTTCCATCCTCTTACATCTTTTTCAGCCCCTGCCATCATTTATTACGGCATCCTTACTTTGCTACTCAGGCTGACAGAAGGGGAATAAACTTTACCCTGCAGGCGTTTTCAGGAGAAATTATCTTTTCCCCAGGAATGGGATCCTAGATGTGGTAATAGCTATCCTTCCCAACAGTTCATGACACTTATAGCAGATGCTTTTTCCCTGGGTATTTCATATATGCCCACCTACATCTAGACAGAACTGCTCCACTGTGAACATCTGTTTTTCAACTGTCAGATAGTATTTTAGAGTGTTAGGCTGAAAAGTATATTAAAAGATCTATCACTTACATTGATTTCAAAGCATTAAATTTTGACATCTTTGGTGCAGACAGACCAAGAAGCTTAAAAATGGATTTATCATATGAGAAACAGATCAAGTCCATTTTACTCTTTCAAAGGGGATCCAAGAACTTCCTCAAGGAACAATGGCATATTTTTTCAGTTGACTGAAACAACAAAGGGATCTAGTAAGATTTAAAGTGACTGGAAAGAAGGAGCCATCCCTAAAAAAGATTTCAGGACAGAGGCAAAGGGAGATGGAGAGAGAGGGACCTTTCCTATCATTTCGCTGTCTTCTTAATGTCCTCCCACCTTCACTGAGTGCACATCTGACATCCAATCACTTGCTTCCCTCAGTTTGTGTGTGTATTTACATAGAGCAGAAATGCAGTAAGAGAAAGCACGAGGAGCCTAACGCAAGTTCAGGAGGCAGCCAGCACAGTGTTGGTGGAACAAGAGAGAAATCATCAGCTGAGCAGCTCCTTCAAAAGCTGGGACTGGTTGTGGCAAACACATGAAAGGACAGGGATGGAGGGGGATGAGCACAATGCAGTGATTGCCATGGCTCATAGAGAAGTCCCCACCTTGCAGACATCTGGTTTGGGGCTGCAGCACTGGCTTTTGACCCCACATCTGTTAAGCAATATTTGATAAGCTGATGCATTTTAATAATTATTCTTCCCCCTCCCCCCCTCCACATGCAACAGCATTACTCAGAACACAGAGGCACAAAGGAAAGAGGACAGAAATAGGTATTTCTAAAAGGAGCAGTCCCTGTGCTCCTAGTACATAAGGCACTGCTGGAGGAAGCCGAAGCACCCGAACACGGCACCCAGCAGTGCTGTGCATCACTGTGCTGCAAACCAGCACCAGATTCGCTCAGGCCCCCATCCCGCTGAGCTCCAGCACACTGGGAAGAACCTTGATGAATTATAGAAGCGGCTCCAGAGAATTTGGGAAAGCTCCACGGCATCGCCTGGAAGCCTGGACCAGAGCGCAGGGGGTATCTGTGTGGTTTCAAAGGAGGAAAGTTTTGCTGATGTTAGGCATGCCCTTGTTGATTCAGAGAGGTACTCTGAGGCGAGCAGGGCAAGTGCCCACAGATTGAGAGCTAGCATTTACAGTGTGCCTTCTGGTCCAGGCTGGGGCACAGACAGAGAGTCAGGCATGGGGTGAATCACCCCAATCTTCCCAACAGCTTTGTGACAGCAGCCAGCAGAGGGGACCAAGCAGACCAAATTGCTTCTGCATTCTTCCTGATTGCTTTTCTTCATTTCTGTTGGGTCTCCTTCCAACCACTGAGCAAGCCTATTGTTGGTTGTGCTAATACGCTGAATAAAAATTAGGTCTTGTTAGGGTTATTTTAATGGATTGCACAGCTTTTATCAAAATGTGTACTCTGCCACTAAGGCAAGCATGATAAAGATGGTCTCTTGAGGAAGACTTAGCACGGGTAGATGAATACCCCAAGAAAGCCAGGTTGCAAAGCAGCTGTTTGATATCCAGTCAACACATGGGAAACTTCATGGGGCATAGACCACAGATGTATTTTCCTTAATGTTTTTTTTTGCCACAGCCAGCTTCAGGGCATGAATGTTTCTGAAGACAAGGATGTTGCTTGGACTAGTCTGTCAGCAGCAGCTTTTGCAATTGCGCTGGGCCTTTACCTAGGCCTAAATGTAAATGTTGTTACTCTTTACAGAAAACAGATCAACAAATAAAGGGAAACAGTTTCATTATCAGATTTTGTCTTTTCCCCCCCATCATAAAAGATACCAAATGTGTCAAAAAAAATCTAGTTTGCCTGTCCTCACATTGCTACATTTGTGAAAGACGTACCCCACTTAGATGACAGCAAAAATTGGCCTTGATCCAGGAAACGCAAAAAGAAAGGAAAATACATGAGTGATCTATACCACTATTTATTGTAGCAGCTCTGGGTCATTCCACAGGTCAAATATTTGCTTTATTGGATTATCAGTAAACACATGTATGTGTCACACACACAGAGCAGCTTCTTGTCTCTTTTGCTCTGGCTTATGGGCTAGGTAGCAAGAACACTCAATTTCTCCTCTTCCATGGCAGAGCATGGACAGACAGCTTTGCTGCAGTACCTAAGCAGCCCCAAGTTCCCCATCATGCCCCATCCAGTGGGGTCCCATTAACTGCAATGGCAGCTTCGTCCCCCCTCACAGCAATGCACAGGGGTAACTGGCCACCAGTCACCACCCAAATCAAAGACATATCTCCCCTCTCTGGAAGGAGTAGCTGCCCTAAATCTCTGTCACTGGCACAGCTCTTGAAGAGCACAGTAATTCTCCACCAAATTGAATCTTCTCTGACAACTGGCAGCACATCAGAGACAATTCACAGGCATATTTTTTCCCCTTTCCTAACAGGAAATAGGGCTTGTGTTACATTTACAGTGACCTGGAGCTCTGAGGGCAGACTCATATCTCACCTAAACAAACAGACAGTATTTCTTCCGCCATGAAGGCAGATGGGCAGAAAGGGAGAACTGCTGTGGCCAGCTGCCCGCAGCAGCCCCGCAGGTGTCAACAAGGCGCAAACCCGCAAACACCAACACAAGCAGACACACCAACACAGCCCAGACACGAACAGCGCTTCAGAAGGTTTGGCTCTTAGTTTTCATTATAGCCATACAACTATTTTATCATCTCCCATGGTCCTCTGTGTGGTTCAGACTGGGGTTCCACCACTCCGGTCACGGTAGGGCAAGGGATGCTCAATGCCCCTGTTTCTGCTAATCCCCTCCTTGGAGTCCGTGGGATTTTCCCAGAGGTTCCCACTTGCCTCTGTGGGGACAGGGAGACCATTCCAGGCTTCATTCACTAAACCTGCAAACCGTGTGAAATGACTCTGAGAGACAACAGCTCACAACAAATGTCACAACTGTTCAGTGTCTGACTGACAAGAGAACCTTCAGAAATTATAAGTGCCTACACATCCTTGCTTGTACACGTAGCATTCAGATACCATTTTACTTGGATTTCCCCCAGATATAGTACTGTATCTTTTGCCCATAAGCGATGCCCCATTTAGCCCTTGTAAACTCAAAGAACAAGCCAACCCTGATGGGGAAATCTACTGATTACAAAACTCCACACCATATACACATCCCACTACATATGCACATGAAAAGCAGAAGTGAAGAGTCCGGTTTCACTCCCATACACTCAAAACATCCAAAGCACCATAAAAATCTGCACGCTTCACAAAAATCTGTACGTTTCATAAATATCTGCATGCTTCAGCTGCTTGCAGGCAATGCACTACCAAAAAACTTGACTCAGCTCAGCAGCACCCACTTTCCTGACACACAGGGGCTTCGCATTAGGTCCTTGGCTTCCCTCAGTGCACAAAGTTTAGAGCTGAAGGCAACATGTCTCTCAGCCTCACTATTTTCAGCTTTGCCAGACACCATGAAGAAGCAAAAACTCTGCAGCTTCTCTCCTGCAGGTCTTTGCCCCTGTTGTAATACAGGAGTCAGGCAACAGCTGAAAGTAGAGAAAAAGTGTATGCTGGGCTTCTGAGAGTCACAAAAGCGCAGATTTGTGGCCAAAAAAAAAAAAAAAACCACCAAAACACAAACAAACCCACAGTATAGTGGCAGGACAGGAGAAATCCAAAGTGGGATAAATGTCTTTAGCAGAAGATATTCTCTAAGGGAGCAGCAGAGCGACAGGCGAGGGAGCAATGCTGCTGGAATGACTCGTTTTAAGCTGTTGTTTTGGCTTTGTCAACGCAACCACAAGTCTGATCACGTTAGGAACAGACCTCTCTCTCTCTGGTTATTTCCAGGAATCAGCCATCACCAGCTGACAGGAGAACAGCCTCAGCACTGTGGCTGGCCAGTCTCAGTAGGTCTGAGGTTCTTGGTTCATTATTTTTGCAAGAGAAACAGCTGTTGACCTTAGGCTTTTCGGTGCCACTCATTGTCATGGCACTGAGTGGAGGTATTTAGGATGACCATATCTGTTTACAGTAACAGTTACGAAACATCCCCTACGTATTTCACTGTTAGGTGGAAAAGCAGTGTGCCAGTCAGTCGTCACTGCTGCTCGACCAGATGCTCTGCAATCATCCCCTTCAATGCTTCTTCCAGTCAGGGGGTGAACTTGGGAAAACAGTCGAATTTCAACCCCCTAAATCTGCTTTGGGGGCCCCAAGACCTCCTGCTGAAGCTCAGAGTGAAACCTTATGCCAGCCTCAAACAAGTAAGAATTTTCTGTGACTGAGTCCTGTGGTTTCAGCTGGTTTTGTAATTAAGTTTGTGTCCTAGTTTCATTCTGAATTTCAGCTGATGCCATCTTCAGCTCAGATAAATCAGAGCCTTAAAGTGAAACTCGAGGCCATACCAACCTCTCCTCTGAGCTATCTGTTGCCCTACTCTAGTTTTCCTCCCTCTGTTATTCTCTTCCCCATCTCACTCTGACCAAACCCTCCATTAATTCCCTGCAGTTTGCTTTTGGAGCAACCTCCTCAGGACATGTAAGCAGCTGCAAGCTTCTCCTTCCACATGCACGCTGAGCAGAAGCTTTGCTTCCAGGCCTCATGTGTTTCTGAGCAGAAAAAGGAGCTCTGTTCCCCGTTGATGAGCACCACAGAATGTTTTGGGCTGGGACTGGGTGAGCAGGAAGGTCCCTTCCAACCCCTACTGTGGACTGGCTGCCCGCCCCAGCTCATTCTGTCCTGGGCCTACCCAACCGGCCTTGAGAACCCCAAGGGATAGGGCTCCCACAGCTCTGGGCAGCAGTGCCAGGGCCTCAACACCCTCTGGGTAAAGAACATCCTCCTTACACCTAACATAAATCTCTCCTCTTTTAGTTTAAAACCCCTTGTTTCATCGCTATCTGCCCATGCAAAATGTCACTCTGCCACCTGCTTATAAGCTCCCTTCAGGTACTGGAAGGCCACAGTGAGGCCTCACCAGAACCTTCTATTCTCCAGGCCGAACAAGCCCAACTCACAGCCTGTCTTCATAGGAGAGGTATGAAAAGCAGTAAAGATAAACAAGCATTAAAATGAAAGAGAGTGGCTAAGTGCATGCTGAAGGGCTTCACATCTTTCCAGGAGTCTGAAGCCACAAAGCTGAAATTTGGCCTAACACTGACAAAGCCAGGGTCACAAGAGGAGGCCACACGCTCGTGCCGAAGTTATGCAGATGCAGTTACATGCTTTTGTTTTCACAGTTAAACGTGTAGCCTCCATCTGTGTAAACAAGGAGCAGAGCAAGCTGACATTGCAGGGAAAATACAGTAGAAAGAAAGAGAGCTGAGCAGGTCTTGGCTACAGAGCAAAGAAACTCAATGGGATTAGGGCTCCAGCTCAGAGGTGACCTCATTCTCCAAAGCACATGAAGGAAAAGAACAAACACCCTGCAAAAGGAGGAAAGGGGAAAGACCCTGAAAGGTACCAGCTAGGCCAGCAGCTTGACTTGTGAGAGCACAATTTGATTTTAATGCAGTGGGCAGCGTGCCCAGGGCTCCAGGAACGCTCTGTGATGCACACAGTGTTTCAGAGCTCCAGCATCAGGGTCCAGAGCCACCACAGCTGGAGGGAAAGCTCTGCAGGAACCCCACGCTGCGCAGCTAGTAAATAAAAACCCCTCAGTGCCTTCACATATTTGTAGGGGTTTTGCTATTAATGGTTAGGTGCATTAAAAAACTAACAGCCACTAAGTTATATTTCCTTCATGAAACCAGTACTCATTACATATTAGCATTTTGGGGTTGGACTAGACGACCTCCAACCTCGAACACTCTGTGATTGCCTCTGTAGAAATACATCAATTTCTCATCAGCTCTCTCCTATCCTGCCTTGCTTTCTCCTATCCAATGGTTCTCCACCTATGTCCTTCCTTCTCCCCCAGGTTTTACAGTGGCTTTCTCCCAGGCAGTTTCAGGTGCATCTTATCTGCTAGATAAAGCACTGAGTGTGTTCATTTGACACTGTAACACGATGGAAAGCACAGCAATGACAGCAGAGTAACAAGGTGCTAGGCTGCAGCAAGTGAGGACTTGCTGAAATGCAACAGCCATAGGCACAGAAATACAGGAAAGAATCTGTTTACCTTCAGAAAACCTCAGGTACACAGGGAGCTCCAGCAAGATCTTCTTGCTTCCCCTGCCAACCCTTAAATGAGTTCTGGGAAGGGTAGCTCCTGGCTCCACTGCTCCTGATCACTCAGGAACATTGCATGCACCTGAGCTGCCCTGGCTTGGCCCTGCCTTCCCACCAGGTGCTCCATTGCTGCTTCAAGCCCTGACTTAGCATTTCCGCTACAGACACATCCACTTAAAGCATGACATGCCTCAATAAAAACTTTCCCTTAAACTTGTGATAACCCTTACTGCTTGTCCAGTTAATGTGATCCTGAAAGAAGTGATGATTAAAAAAAAAATCAGATTATCAAATCCTGGGAAATCCAAGAGCATTTCAGGATCTGCTCAAACTGCAGGGCAGGAGTGTTATACCACCAGTCTGGAGTGTCTCTTTCCTAGCTGCAAGTGTGGGGTCATGTGTGGCTTTCATTTCATTTTTTTAAAGCTGATAGGCAACAATAGACACACAAAGTTTTCCCCTCACCCATAGAGACGTACACCACCCAAATCAGACCGAAACCAGACAGTGTGGGTAGAACAAGGAGAAACAGCAGTGATTTATGTGACCAGTCTGGTGCAGGCAGCAATATAAGAGGTGTAAGTAATATCCTAATGTTGTCATCTCTGCTTTCATATTATTAATAGCGATCAAGAATTCAATCGGTTCCTCTCTCATATCCCAGTACAGTATCTTTGTGTGTAGAAAACATAAAAAGTAAAAATAATTGAAAAAATATGCTCATGGATTGCATACTACCAGGATTTAAGCCACCTTTGGGTCTATAATCTTATATTTTTTCCTGCGTCCACAAAACCCAAAAACACCAGAAAGCAATTTCAGTGAAAAATCAAAAGCCACTTTTGAAAACTTGGAAGTCAAAATGAGATAGTGTTTCACACTTCACAAATACGAGGGGTTTGTGTTGCCAGCACACGTCTGCAAAGAACCAGCCATGTGCTGTGTTCTTTTTAGACCTCTGAGCTGTGTAAACTCCTCAAAACTGGAGGGCACATGTCACTTACGCTGACATGCAAATCATAGTATACTGCTTTGTCTGCCAGGAAATCTGTGTAAACCAATGCTGAGTTCAGGTTTGTTCTGTTGACATTTTCACCAACGAGTACATTGGAAGGTTGCACTGTTGACATACCAGATGTTATGCAAACTGCTTTTCAAACCAAGGTTTCCATACATCTCTACAAATAAATAAATTAGACACTTACAAATGGAGTGTGAATTTATTTTATTTAAATATGGTAAATCATCCATTTATATACATGCAGCAAAAACTACTGTGTGTAAACCCTACATCTCACCCAGTGTCAAAACCTCCTTTTTCACTCAGTACTTTTCATTTTCCTGAAAATAGCTGTCATCTATGTAAATGTTTTCCCTCAAGACCAACTGTCCTTCATAGTAAGAACATTACATGGAAGCCTGGGTGCCTGAATTAGCACATGGCATTATCAATGGGAGCTGAGCACCCAAGAGGGAGTGGGGCTACCAAGTATCCTTCAGGATGTGAATTTATGTATCTACAAGACCAGATCTGTATGTGCCAACTTCAGGCAGACTGAAGTTTTTAATGTGGATTGGCTCCGGTTTTGATTTAGCCTCGGGGTACTTGGACCCTTTGACTCATCTCTAATAACAAATATAAGCAAAACACTCTCTGTCCAATGAGACTGTTATTTTGGACTGGTTCTCCTTTCATGGTGATGCTAATCAGGACTGACTCGTAATTCCAGCCTCAGTGAAGCACATGGGAGCACACAGGATGGAAGCATAAGGGTTAATCTGATTTTAAACTGGCACTGCGCTCCTTCAGTCTCAGGACCAACAGAGAGTAGGGCTGACTCCAGCTAAGCTTACAGGTAACCTTCAAGAACCTCAGTTGCATTTTTTGCAGGCAGAGAAAATGGTTTTCAGTCCTTGTTCATCCAGGTCTCCCACCGCCATTGTCTGTGTAGGAGCACCCTGCAGCGCCAGTCAGTTCTTGCCGTATTCGCAATGCATGAGTTTATTCTGGTGCAAATCAGACAAAGCAGACTCATTTCCTAAATTTCTAGATGTAGAGAAGTGAGATTTCTTGGAATGACAGTGATGCCTTCTGCCAGTTGCCTCATCTCCTAATCAAAGTAATGTCATAACAAATCAGCTTTTCTGCAGTCCCTTATATGCATTCAATGTGCAGGTGCAGCATGGTTTCAGTGCAGTCCAGAAGGTTCCTCCAAGCTGGAAGAAGCCTTGATCAGTTCAGAGCCTTCTCAACCAGCGGAGACACAGGACTGTGTCTTTCCCACTTTATAATTCTTCACGGAGTGCTCATACTGAAATTGTTTCATAACCACATGAATTTGGAGTTTTCATTTCACCCTCGGAAGAAATGTAGAGTCTGGCACGGTGACAAGTATAACAGTGTGTAAAAGCACAATTAACTTATGCTCCCACCCCATTCTTTTCCATTTCTAAGGAAGCTCTGAGATTTCAGAGTGATTGTTTTCACTTCAGAGCCAGCAGCACACGGTCCCTTCACTTCATCAGCCGGGCACGGGCGTGAGCTCCTGTCCCACAGCTGTGCCCCAGCACTGGGCTTCCTAACCAAGAGAGGAAGGAAGAAAAACGGTAAAATGGAGTTACATGTGGAACAAACACTATTAGGCACCATAACCCCGCTTTAGAACTGTGAAACTGAGGTACCTGAGTGCTAGGGAGAGCACGGCTGCACCTCACAGCTCATTTCAGATGTGTGTCACTCCTGGAGCTCTGCTCGGTCTGCTGGGTCAAGTAGAAGTAGAATGTGCTCCTCTGTTTTTTCCACTGGGAAGTACCAACTTTGAAACTCTTCACAGGAATGTATTAGGCTGGTGCTTTATCCAGTTACTAAAAAATAAAGAAAAAAAGAAAAAAAAATCAGAAAAAAAATATCTCAAAGCTGCAGAAACATTTTCAAGTTTTGGGCAAACGATTTTTCTTGTATAACCTATTTTTCATTTCAAAATCTGAATTTGTTTATAAATAAACAAAAAGGGCCCCAGAGAATAAAGATCAAACACAAATTTTCAATAGGATTGGGTTAGAATATGTCAGAAGATGCTGAAGTACCAAGTATTTTGAGATCCTGAATTCTCAATTCATCGTGGTAAAAGAAGAAAGGGTAAAAAGAAAATGGTTGAAGGATGAATGAATGAAGGAGCCCTTTTAGTAGTTTAAGGATGTCAGGTGAGCAAGGCAGAGGTTATCTGCACTGAACCTGGATGCTCCACCAAACCATTGCAATGAACGTGGCTCCCTGGTGACTCTGGTTTACTGCCACTTGCGTCCAAGTGACACGACATGGAACATCTCACTTGCACTTCACCTTGCTCCTGATGACAGCAGTCCCTCCCAGCTCTGTGTCGTCTTCCAATATATCTACTAAAGGCCTGTTTTCTCTTTCTTCACCCTTTCACTGCCCTATTTTGGCAGCTATATGCAGATATCTCACTAACAACTGGTGCTAGCACAGGTCAGTGGTGCTTTCAGGCCCTAGTAGTCTTTAGTCAAAACACAACTCCAGAGTTCATCTGTCTTAAATTGTCCTGAAGTTTGTTTTGGATATCCATCAGGCTTGCCACTTCGAGGGGAAAATAATGTAAAGCTGACATCGAGCAGACTGCCACTTCAGAACTGCCTCCACTCGGATCATGGATGGCATGAGGCACCCGGCAGGTTTCAGATTTCCTGCAGCAGTCAGTAGCACTACATATGCCTTTCCCTTTCCACCAACACCATAAAGACATTCTGCCAGACACAATCATCTGTAACCAGCCTGGCAACTTAGAAGCTATCCTAAGCACATGGTTTGAAGAGCCCGGCTGTTAAAAGAGGAACAGCCAGCTGCAGGAATGGATAAAATTGCATTGAAAAGCAGAACAAAACAACGCCACGCCAAGATTTGGTAACTCTTTTTCACAAGCCCACAGCCAGCTCTGTGCAGGGCTTAAAGACCATTTAAATAAATAAATAGATAGGTAAAAGTATTCCGCCACTCCTAACAGTTGCAGCAGTCACGGATTTAAAGCAACGCACGCTGGTACCCACAGGAAAGGGAAGGGAGATGGGATAGGTTTTGTGTTGGGAGGGTTTGTTCTGTGGATTCTGACTTTTTTTGATTGTTCATTTTTAATGGAGTTACATCAAAACACCTCCAGCTCTGCAGTGGTTTGCATCTATGGTTAGCAGGCCAAATAGTAGCATGTTTCAGTTTGCATGTAGCATTAGAGATGAGAGGGCAAGAGCATGCCTTGGTTTTACAAGACTTGGAGGG
>NC_034427.1:4109219-4110450 GCF_002078875.1 Numida meleagris | reverse complement strand
AGCTCATGGCACAGAGCCATTTGCCACTAGGTCAACTTGTTCAACATCTATCATGAATAAAGTGTTTACTATCTAATAACAAGAGTTTGGTGGCTGACATCAGCTGCCTGCTGCATCGATTCAGACCCCATTGGGGCAGACTTTAAAAACTTACCCAGCTCCCTGTGCTAAAAGACCTGTCAGCACAGCAGCCCACAAGCAGTGCCAGCAGTGCTGTACCACCAGCGTTGCCCAGAGCAGGCTAGGAAAGGATTGTCTGACCGCTGCTCCCCTGAGGACCTCCAGGGAAATGAGATGCATCTCATGAGCTTCTCAATCAGCAAAAATTGGAACAAAAACAAATAAAACAGTTGGTGGTCTCAACTGTGTTTCTTGAGGGCAGCCACCCATGTCACAAAAGCTTTCCTAGTGATGGGCACTAATTCTTCCCCCTTGTTAGAGCTCTTAGCCAAGGAGTCAGCAATGAAATTGCAATGGAGAGTAAAGGTCAGGCAGACAGAAGCACTTGGATTCTGTGTCTCACATAAAAGAAGCCTGAACTTCCACCATGACCAATGTGAATGTTGGTGCCTATGTAGCAACCAGGACCTGGACACACCTGACCCACACTGAATAACCGCAGCGATTGTCAGAACGTTGTCACTGTTTCAAATTTGTCTACAAAGGAGGAACAAAAAAGCATCTCCAGAAGTTTGCTCAGAGGTTTTGTGAAACACTCGGCTCCCCTGGAGGCGTTCACCTCATTCATCAGCCAGAGAGAAAGAACTGGAAGTGTGCCTTCCAACTCTAAAACCTCCAAAAACTGGCCAAAATGGGTAGTCAAGAATCTTGGCCTGTGTATCCCAGTCACCTTGTGTACCAGCTCTGATGGTAGGGCCTCTCTCACCTCATGCTAGTCACTACAACACCAGCCTCTAGTCCAAGCTGCTCAGTGCAGGGAGGCATCTCTCCACCGATGCAGATGGACCTTCCACTCAGGTTTGAAGCTTCAGGCTTCAACCACACAGTTGTCAGGTCAGAGATGGAGAGCGGTACGGGTCCTTTGTTGTATGGCTGCAGTTGGACTGCCAGCTTTGCTTCTCCCCTTACACTGTTTGTTTCCAAGCCAAGTAATGCTAGTGTGTCAAATCATGGCTAGTATTTATTCCTGGTCCTTTTATACTGCCTATTCATAGGGCTTCGGCTGTAGTTTTCTTGTTAATTAGACCCATCTTTACCAGAGCTTGTAATA
>NC_034427.1:4104162-4108593 GCF_002078875.1 Numida meleagris | reverse complement strand
AGGTTACAAAGAAACAGAAAATCAAATGAAACATAAATAGTTCAATAATACAAAACAAAACTGGTTATATGTTTTCTAAGGAAATACGTGATCTTAGTGGCAATTTTCCTATGCGGTATTTCAATGCTCAGGAATGTCTGAAGTTTACAGAGTCACCTTTTCAAAATAAATGGTGGTATTTCAATGCAAAATGTTGGCTTCTTTTCACTTGAACATCACTGACTCTTGGGAACTTTTCATTCTACAATAGCTTTCAGTATGTTAGTCAGTTCGAGCTACTGCTCTCAAACGGAGAGTAAAGGGGAAGGGGAAAACTTTTAGCAGAGCAAACAGGGTTTAGGATGACAGGAGCTCCTCACTGCAGAGTAGGAAGGTGAGTTTGTGTAGGACCCACTCTACCCAACCCGTCTCTCTCTCAACTTTAGCTTGGAGCAAGCAGCAGATCCCAGTGTAAACTTTCCCATCTGTGTTATTCTATTAACTGAAAGGGAAAGGGATTAGCATGTGTACTTGTCACATCTTTTGACCTGCTGCATACTGAGACCGAAGGTAATGTTAAAGCAAACAGCATTCTTCTCCCCCTGCCAGGATAAGCAGGGCATGGGGGAAGCATTCTGCTAAAAGAAAAGAAAGCCAGACCATGTAACACAAAGTATGTGCCCTGCGCGACAATAAATCTTGGAAGCTGCAGACTTCCAAAGGGTATACCTTAAACAGGGCAAGAAAAAGGGTGCAACATCAGAGAGGAAAGTTCCCCTTGCTGCCAAGTGCCAGATTGAGGAGGGCCTTCCCACAGAAATAGCTGCAGAAACCACTGCCAGGCGAGGAGGTCCCGCTTGTCCTGCTGCTCGGAGCATAGTGGATGAGAATACACTGCTCTGATTAAAACACTTGCTCCAGAGAAGGCGGCTGGAATGTGGCACTGTGCTTTGTAGTGGGACAGAGTCCAGCCTGTATCCCTGAAAGGAGTACACATTTTGGAAGGCTGATGTGGCTTGGGTTTCATTCTTCCTTTTCTTATAGAATCCATTTTCTTCCTTAATGTAAGTTTACAGAGCACATGTGCACACACAGACATGCATAATGGCAACCATAATCTGCTTTTCTTCTCCCTTCCCCTGCATATTTTTTCCACAAGGCCTTTCCTGCGACTGGGACAAGGTGAAGTGTTGGATGGTGACACTGATGGAGAACATGTTTGGGTGTAGAGGGTTCCCCTAATGAAGCTAGGCATCAAAAATCATTTTCACATGTTTCAGTTAACTTGGCACTAAATTATTCATAGAAAAAAAAAAAAAATGAGGGCTTTCCACTCCTGCTTGCTCTAGATGTTCCTGGTTCCTTTGTTAAATCAATAGGCGTGCATGCAGTTGGTTAAAGAAGAAAACAAATGCAGCACCTCCAGGATGATCCAGGCAGTTCAGCAATGGGAAAAAAAAGCAATTAGCAGTATTGCTGTCACAGAGAGCCAAATGAATGGGACAGGATGTGCTGGGTACAATGTGCTCAGGAAACAGGCTCTTCCAAGAAGGCTCCAGGTACGCCCTGATGTTCCCAACATTTGAATGAGAGCCACTGTAACAATTACAGCCAAGGGCTGAGCATCCGATGTCAACAGAGAAGATAGTTAAGAGAAAATATTAACCACAACTAAAACACAGTTCCACCTTTGGATCATTTTCTCTCCTCCGAGTGCAAGAAGGATATCAGCAAATCAGGGTGAGTCCAGAAGTGAGCTACCGAGACAGCTGAACAGATGAGGGAGGTGAATTTGTTCAGCTTGGAGAAGAGAAGGTTAAAGGAGAGAATCTAAATTGTGCCTTCTACTAGGGCAATGGATAACTACAAAGGAGGCAGCATACAAATTTTCTCAGATAAGTACAGCAACAATGATGAGAGGCAACAACCACTCGTTACAGCAAAACTAATTCCAATTCCACTTAAAAAAAAAAACAAAAAAAAACCCCACAGTGTACAGCTAAGCTCTCCAGCAGGTTGCAGAGAAAGATGGCGAAATAACCCAGCCCTGGAGATATTTAAAAGCTCACAGAACATGGCTCAGAGCAACCTGAGCAGCCTTTGAAGTTGGCCCTTTTTTAAGCAGGGACCCAGACCAGAGGACCTACAAAGGCCAGTCCCAGTGTTAACTAGACCATGACTCTGAATGCCAATTATGTTTTTGCAGCGATGTAGATATTCCCTTTCAGAAATTCCCATCTCCTATCTCATCCACAATGTCACCCTCTGATTTAAACTCTCACTCCCACGAAACAGAAGACAGAATAAAGCACAGCTGAAAATACGATCTGTACCACCTGCCATTTGTGACTTCNAGGCACAAGAACACAGGTAGAATTTAGGCTGCCTGAAAACAGCTTTGAATTCACAGAAATTTTCCATCTCCCGCTGCCCTTCCAGGAATGGTGCCACTCTACTCTTCCTTTTCCTCCCCTTTCACCAAGGACTGTGTTCAAATGGCAGATGAGCACTGCAAATGACACTGAAATGCATACATGCATCACAGTGATGCCAAGGGATAAGGCAGGACTGATATCAGACAAAGGGAAAGAGAAGCACGCCAAAGAAAAAAGACTTGAGAGTGATGAGTCAACTAATTCCTCAGAAAGACAGCAGTGAGATGAGATGCTCTGGTGACAGCAGGAGATACAATTCATAGCAAAAATTCACGTGAAACATGAACCCAGGACCCAATGTTCTCTGCCATCTCCGGGGATGACTGAGTGCTCATGAGGGTATCACCAGGAGGAAACTGCTTGATGTGTGGTCACCTCCTTCCTGGAATGCACGGCTGTCATTCATCAGGAGACAGAAGAGGAACTAAATATGACTGCACAAAATCTATGCTTTCTCATCAACCCTTTATGCAGTTGTGCTTTTAAATCCAAACTCAGCTGTGGAGCTTGCTCTGTGACTTACGTTCAGCATCTACGACCATCACTGTCTGGTCCCAGACTGCGGGCTCCTTTAGAATAATGACTGTTGTAACACTCAACACCAAACCATGCTCTGCTCAAGGAGCCCAGTACCTAAATGCAGGACGAGAGAGAGACAGAGACAAACAAGATATAAGAGATCTGTGAGACAGCCATGGGAAGCAGTAATCTCAGAACATCATATTCCCCAGCATTGACAACCCTTTTTGTAAGGAAAAAAGGAAAGGGAAAGGGAAAGGGAAAGGGAAAGGGAAAGGGAAAGGGAAAGGGAAAGGGAAAGGGAAAGGAAAATCTTCAATCTCTTACTCCAAACAATAACCTGTATTTGTTTTGATCATTCCCTTGATCTCTGAGTTGAGAATAAACATAGGTTATCTTACCATACAAATAACTTATTGGACATTTATCTTCTAGCTTTGTCTCCCAAGCAGTTTTACAATCCACACACACACATATTTAATCTTATGCTTTAAATGAACTGGTATTCATGCTGTGCCTGATCCTCATTATGAAAATACATTTTCTGGGCAGAAGAGATGTTTTTATACGACACAGTTTTACTTCTGGTTATGGACATGATCTTGTAACTCTTTGTAGCTCGTGAGGTTACAGGTCTGCGCTATACCTGCATTAGGAAGAAAGATCTTTCATCTATGAAAATAAAGTGAATAAAAGAAATTGACAAAGAAACATTAGATGATCTCTCAGATCATCCAACTCAGCTGCACTTGGTGGAAATAATCCAAATAATGTCAGTAGAGGCAAGTCCTAAGTATAGACTGATGGTCTGTAAGACAGATGTGCTGGCATATTTGATTTACACTGCAGAACTGTTATTTTTGAAGTTCTCTGAGATATTCAGATGCGAAGTCCAGTTAAAGTGCAGCCTTTGTCTCTCTCTGTCGCTACAAGACTCCGTGTGACTCGGTCTATGTTCCCATACGCAGGAAGGACAGACAGACTGGCCACAGAGGAAGGGAAGAGTTTAATCCATTCACCACTGTTCTCTTCCAAGCAGGGAGTGGAATTATGCGGGAGGACACGAGGCCAGCCTCAGCTCAGCTTGCTGGCAACAGCAGCTTAGGCTGTGTGAGGTAGGAGAAGGGAAGGCAAAGAGGCCTCCTGAGGTTTAATGGCCAGCAGCAAAATAGAGGCCTCCCTCAAACTGGAGGAAGCAGGGAGGAGCGTGATTCCAAGAGGTACCGAATTTCCTGCTCAAGCTAACCAAAGCATGATGCAGTTTGCATGCTGCCTACTGCCCTGGGAGGTGCCTGTGATCATAACTTCATGCAGAGATGCAAAAGCACCTGACATTTTAAAATGAAGGTCTGTAGGCAGCTATATATCTCAAGCTTCCATGTGGCACCTCGGCATGTGCGGGGGCTATTTTTAAGAAGTCTAGGGAAGTGGATCCAAGGAGGAGCTTCTCAAGCTCCATCTCCATTGTGGGAGATTTTTGTCTACCCTCCAAAACCCG
>NC_034427.1:4097920-4099391 GCF_002078875.1 Numida meleagris | reverse complement strand
CTTCTGCATGCTGCTTGCTCTGTCATCTCAGGAAGTGAATAAATCTCACTCCCTTCCTCAACTGTCACTATGCCAGGGGCATGGATGCACAGTGGGGACAAAAAGCAGCTTTGCTACTTTTGTTTCTCCAGAAAAAAAAAAAGTCTAACTATATTGACAAAAGAAATACCCTTAAAACACGATGCATCATAATCATAATCATGTTATTAATTTTCACATTCCTTGTGTATGTATTCATGGCCTTGCTGTTGCTGTGTTTTACAACACCAACTAGTGAAATAAAAAAAGCCCATCTGCTGAAGACAGCGGGATGAGCTGTGTTTCAAGAGCACTGCTTTGGCACACGGTTACAGCAAGGCACACCTACCTTGCAATGCTCACACAGGAAGATTGGGACTCAGTTATAGATGGCTCTCCTGAGTCCCAACTTTATTTCTCAGCCACTCAGACTTGATATTCTGCAAGGGAAAAGATGGAAATTCAATTAATCGGAGATGTCATCAGACCTCCGTTGTTATGGCAGTCATACTCATTTCTTCGGATCATAATTAAGGTGTGTGCTTACCAAATGAGGACTGTTTACTTCCAGTTGATAGTAGTAACCTATGCCTAACACTAAAATACTAAAAGTAATCTATGCCTAACTCTAAAACACTAAAAGTAATCTATGCCTAACTCTAAAACACTAAAAGTAATCTATGCCCAACACTACAAAACTAAAAGTAATTATGCCCAACACTGAAAAACTAAAAGTAATCTATGCCCAACACTAAAAGATTAACAGTAATCTATGTCTAAAACTACAACTAAACTTAATACTAAAATAGGCTACAAAAAACAAGAACTGGGGCATAAATCCTAAAGCATTAAAATTGGACTGGGGGCTCCATCTCTCTAAGAAGAAGCGAAGAGGAGGTGATGGTACTAAATGCCTCCCAGCTACTTCTGGGGGCAGGGGCCACGCAGCGGGTATGGAGCCGAGCACCCGGGCCAGAGATGGTGCAGCTGTGCCTGCGCCGATGCGGGGCCTGGCACGATGGTGTGGTGCCAGGCCAGCCGTGCCGCAGGCTGATCCACCTCCATCGGCTGAGCTTCATCTGGGGGCAGATCCACCTCCATGGGTTCATCTGGAGGCAGATCTACCTCCATCGGCTCTACCGTGGAGGTGACAGCGCTGGTCCAGGTGCGATGGTGCTGGACTCTCTTCCTCCTCCTCCGCTTGATGTTCTTAGCGGGCCTCCTCCGCCTGATGTTCATGGCGGGCTCCTTCCTCCTCTTCGCTTCTGGGAACCCGAGCTCCCTCTTCCCATTTAATGCAGGGCAGTCTTCAGCCCTCGCCCTCTTCAGGCTCGCCATGGCTGTTAACGGCCAGACCACTGAGAGGCGAGTGTTTGGGGTGGGGCAGCGGTGACCATGGCAACAGCGGTCACATGACAAGGTCCTAAGATGGCAGCTGCACTGCTGGGAGTGG
>NC_034427.1:4093777-4096130 GCF_002078875.1 Numida meleagris | reverse complement strand
GCACTCCCTGTGCCCAGCGGGCAGCCCTTCTCTGCAAGGGCAAGCGAGAGGCCACAGAGGAGCCGTCCCCGACAAAAGGGCCCTCAGCCTCCTCGACCCTCTCCCTTCTTCCACAAGGCAATCTTCTGGGGCTGGGACACGCACCACACAACGGCACGCTGACGGATCTCATGAGCTCAGCACCAAGAAAAAGAGGCTCCAAAGTGGACCTGACCACGCCTGCCTCCTGCGAGGGAGAAGCTCTGGCTTCCATGTTAGCATCTAGCACTCCTTCTCGCATGTCAGCTTTGGGGATTCAACCACTAACTAAAAACAAATACGTCCAACTGAATTTTGAACAAAAGTTTCAGAGTCTCTGAAACTCTGAAACATTTTATAGGGAACAACCGTCCTCACCAAGGGTGTTTGTTAATTGCCTCGTTTATAAGGCAGTAGTAAGTTTACAAGTAAGTTTACAGGCAGGTTCGGCCCGATTCCATGACGAATGGGACGGGGGACCCACAGACCCACGCCCCGGGAAAGGGAAAAGGGAAAAAGGGTAGGGAGATGGGCCTAAAAACAAAACAGCAGCAATCATTTGAGGAGAAACAAACTAATTTACTAAATAAGATATCGGAATGCAAAGTAACACAATGTAATACAATATAATTACAATTTAAGCTAATAAATCCAATACAGTGAGAGAGAGTGTCCAAAATTAAAGTAGGCCTTACTCTAATACCAGCAGTGAGACGGCTGGGGAGCGAGATGCTGCCGGGACGAGAGACAGGCAGAGAAGAGAGCGTCTCGTGATATGCAAACAGTTTTATCTTTGCCTCTGAACGGAAATGGTAACAGAGCAGCAGAGTCCCCTGGGAAATGTAGTTCTTCTGAGGACCAGGTACCTGAACTATCCATGGAACTGGAGCATTAACTCTTTAACTCCCAGTACACTACATGATGTTATGATGTGGAATACCAATAACCAAAAATCGTAAGACCATGACACCCTTGCATTCAAAAGTCCCAAAATTACATCTCTAGTATTTGCTATATCATCTTAGCCAGCCCTGGTGGCAAAGACACGGTAGGTGGGTACTGCAGGACACAACTTTCAGAGGACACCCAGGTGCTTGGAAGGATGTCAGTCACTGCGGGCCTGTGGAGTACGTGAGTGTTGTTTACCTACTGCAGATGCTCAGCTATGGCAAGTGAGCATCTCACCTTGACTTAGAGAAATTCCAGAATGAGATTTCCCAAGGCATGCGCACTGTACACTTACTGACCAACAGAGTATTTTCAAATATAGAGTCCTGACAATATCCATGCAGATGTCCCTAGATTTAGCCACCTTTGAGCTTGGCCATTAGGAGGTCTTATTACTCTAAGCCAGATGTGAAGCTGCCAGAGCCCTAGGTCTGAGAGCTGCACCAACAGACTGTCCTTTTAGATCAACTGATACATGCTTTTGTATAGGTGTGTGTAATAACATCTGTGTAAGTACTCAATCACATAAAAACAGAGACGTACACATGCACGTATGCCATGCACACTGCCAGAAAATGGGAGAGAAAAAAACAACAAAAAACTACACATCAGGGTAGTGCTTTACGTCAGAAATTTGCAGTCTCTGGAACTGGACAGGCAATATCAGCTTTCCCCAGGATTATACAGATTGTGTACCAAGTCAGTGGCTTTAAAAGACTACTGGTGTGCTCAACAGAACTCACCAGTACTGCTTGGCTGCCTTCCACTCTAGCTCTGTACTGGCCAAATAATCTGCCTAATGCATTTTAAGCCTTAATTAGATTTTTCTGACTTTTATTTTTTCTGCTTGAAGAGCGTATTAGTTCAAGGACCAAGTATTTATAGCCCGCTCGGTGGTGTTCTGACACCAAATGCCAGTATTTCCACTGCATGGCACTGCCAAGGCCTAAGGACTCACACATCTACAGGCACAAACACCATATCCTTAATGCTCTGAAATGCCAAAAGAGAGAAACTCGATGATTTGCCCTTCTTTTAGCAGTAGCAAAGTGAAAGGAAAACACGGTGTGGAACATTTGAATACCTTAAACATTTCTATTTACTTAAGAAATGTTGCAGTTTTTCCAATTAGGATATTTTAATACTTTTTTTTTCATTTTTTGTTTGTCCTCTATTTAATTTAACCACAGTATATCTTCAAATTCTATATTTGAACTTGTCTGATTTCCACCTTTTCTCACTAACAGTTCCAATCTTCTGTTTTTATTTCTTAGCTGACGGGGCCTGAAACCTATGTGGGATGGTGAGATTTCTGATAAGAATATCTCCAGTTTTTCCTGTTTTACGACCACTGAACAATGGCAGCACTAAACCACTGCTCAAACCT
>NC_034427.1:4090516-4091558 GCF_002078875.1 Numida meleagris | reverse complement strand
GTGCACATCTACACTTGATACATGGATTTTTAAGCTTAGAACATAAGTAATACGCACCTGCTGATCCTCACATCCTTGAACTAGGACTGCTGACTGCACCTCATTTTACTCTTGCTCCTCTGAATTCTGCTTGAAGTTGGCCACGATATCGCAGCCCAATAATGCAACGATGAGCCCCCAAGTATTTGAGTTTATTTGCAGAATATTACTTTGGCTAGAAAATTTATGTTGAAAATCAAAGTATCCTTAGTAAAAACAGAAGTCCCAGTGCCAGGAAGGAAGCTCTATTGCCTGACATTAAAACATATCAGGCCACACAACGACACTTTCTGGAGAAAGCCTTTGCGCAAAACCTTCATCAAAAACCCAGGATCTATCAATAGATGCTGCGTGTGAGGACCAGATAAAACACACAGTGACAGTGCTGAGCTCTGGGAAGGTCTTCCCAGAGAGGAGAAGGCAGTGCTGTTTGATGAACCTGCATTTGAACTATATAAGCTCTCCTAAAAAAAGAACAAAAAACCCCCAGCATGTTAACAAGAAACAAACACCAGTCCAATCCCACTGCTTCCTTGCCTGCCTGCCCCAGGTCTGCATGGGATCCATGGCAAGGAGACTGATCGAAGCCATAGAATGGCTTGGGTTGGAAAGGACCTCAAAGATCACCTAGATCCAACCCCCTGCCACAGGTAGAGTTGCCAGCTGCTCGATGAAGCACTAGATCAAGTTGCCCAAAGCACCACCCAAATCTCAAATAGGTACTTGCCTCACATTGTGTTAGTCTCATGATGGCAATAGGGAACTACGTTTGGTCTTCAAAGAACTAATTTGCTCCTGTTTTCCAAGCTCACATCTGCTTCAATAGGGCTGAAAGGCAATATTACCCCAAAATCCAGCTGAAGGCAACATGAATTAAATTTCTCTCCTATTCTCCATTATTGTTATTATTTTTTTTTTGTACAGACCGTGAGAGGAGCATGGCAGTGAACATTATTTATGGAGCACCTAATAAAAATGCTATGGGGAAATAATTACTGGAAAC
>NC_034427.1:4086452-4087471 GCF_002078875.1 Numida meleagris | reverse complement strand
ATCTACATTACAGCGCTCCCAGAGGGATACCCTTGAGTCTTGACCTCCCTTTGATGAAAAGCAGAAGAGCTCAGTATTATTAGTATGTATTGTTATTATCTTAATTGCTGCTATTATTAAGCAGCCCATGAAATAGATTAATATCAATAACGCAAACACAGACATCTGAAACACAAATCCAAGCGCCAAGAAAAGACACCTCCTATTTACCAAATATTAAGCCAAATTCATTTAATACTTTCCATTAATAACTCTTGCTGTGTGAGTCAGTCAGCAGTAAAGGTTTGGATGAACACGTACAGTGCAGGAACAATCTCTTTCATGGATACTTCTTATTTTAAAGATTGGGGAAAAAAAAAAAAAGAGAGAGAGAGAAGCATTACATTGGCTCCATATTTAAGTTTCTGTTGGCAACATTCAGACCAAGTCTGTTCAGTTCAGAAGTCAAACAGAACACAAAAACCAAGGCAGAAGATGACAGCAAGCCCTGGATGCGCAGCGAGCCCAGGGCCAGGGCTGATAGCGGCCGGTGCTGTGAGCTCAGCCCATTCACTCCCAGCTCTACTGGCTCCTCACAGCTGAGAGTAGTAAAACATGTTTTTGTCAGTAAATTAAACGGCTGTGACTCAGACACTGACACACAGGGTGCAGTCGCCGTGTGTACAGTAACACGGTGCCATATTTAGAGCCTCTAACCATAACCACACTTGCAAAAAACTGCATTAGATCAGCATCCAGTTTCCCGGACTCCCACTCCTTGTTTCTGCCTTCAGGAATTCAGATTATTTGTCTTGTACCAAATAAAGTTGCTTAGGAGATAAAACAGCGAGAAGAAAAAACAGAGGGGCCTGACAATTAATCTGTTCTGGCTTGAATAGATAATGCTTATAGTGGAAAACAGCAGATAGGGGAATAAAAAATATTATTCCTTGCTTTCTATTTTTTAAACTTTTAAAAAAAGTCATCGTTAGCAGCAGATACTCAATTAACAGAAGTGGTGGCCAATCTTCATTAATTAC
>NC_034427.1:4080109-4084578 GCF_002078875.1 Numida meleagris | reverse complement strand
CCGCTTTACTTGTTTACTTCTCTCTTCAAGGACCCTCCGGCCTTGCTGACTGTTTACCCAGTATTATTCCATAGCAATATACTCTGCACTACCTCCTTGCTCATACAGTCGCTTGAGTGACCCATGGCCACCCTGATCCTGCAACAATTCCCCCGTTTTTTTTTTTTTTGCTTTTTGTTATTAGCAACTATTATTATTCTATAAAATAATAGCACTCATCATATTAATAATATAACCATCATAACTCAATCAAGGCCTCGATTGACAACACACTAAACATAAGAAAAGAGACAAGGCAAACATAGAAGAGTGACAAGAAATACTGTTAAACCCATTAAAAAAGAATGAACACTTGTTTGGCAACAAATTACGAAACAATACCAATAAGTAAGAAACACACAATCCCAGTTATTTTCTGCCTTGAGATGAGGCCGAATGTATCGCGCTGGAACCCACGTAGGGCCAGTCCCTGTAGAAACACAAGCATATCCACTACCCCAAGGTAAGGGACCTTCCCAAAGTCCATTGGCCATATTCCGAACGTTAACCATAGGCTGTTCCTTGAGCACTGGGGAGACCCCAAAATGACGATCCACTCGAGTTGTATCTGTATGATCACTATCCAAAAAATTCAGCACAAGCCTTACATAATCTTTCTTGTGGCGTGTCTCCCAAATTCCCCCCCCCCCCTTTTTTTAAATTAAGAATACATTTCAGTGTTTGATAAGCATGCTCAATGATATCAGCCGCGTGGTTGCCTACAGTTAAAGGACCAGGCAGCACAGTGTGAGATTGAATATGCAAAGTAAAATAAGGAATACGGTGAGAGACATCATGCAAAACTTGTTTGAACTGCGCAAAAAAAGCAGGGTTGTTAACTTCCTTAAGAAAAGATCCTTCAATCTGCTGAATGACTCCTGTAACATACAAAGAGTCAGTTATTATATTAAGCTTTTGCTCCGCAAAAATTTGAAAAGCTTGAGCTACCGCAGCAAGTTGTACAACTTGAGGTGACCCATTGATGATATGCACATCTGATTGCCATCGGGTAGCAGTCACACGCCAGAGAACCACTGCTCGGTGTGTCTTGCCTGAGCCATCTGTAAATACAGTAACAGTATTAGATATTGGAGCATGTGAAAGTAAAACATTTGTAGTACGGAACAGATCACTCAAATTATGCAGTAACTGATGTTTGGGGGGGGGTGAGTGGAGATTTGTCCAGTATAGTCGGCCATAGCAGTTTGAAAAGCGAATGAATGCACAAGAATCCAATCTAAATCTTTTTTAGTAGCGGGTATGTAGATGCAATCAGGGTCAAGAGCTCGTAAAATTTGTAGACAATGTCGACCTCCCTGTATTAACATTGCAAACATCTCCAGTCGTGATGTAATGACACAGTAATAACAGAGCTGTCACTGATTGCAACCAAAAGGTGATACGTAAAGGCAGAGTGAATTCCATCATCTTTCACCGAGCTCCTTAGCTCCTTCACTGCCTCATGAGGCAGGCGCTCCCACCGGGGGGGGCTGATTTGCACTTATCGCCCACCACCTTCCACTCCGCTGTGGAGAATACCATCTCCATGTCTTTCATGCAGCTCAGCAACTGCTCCAAGTCCTTTGATCGGACTGCCTCACCTCTCTTAGAGAGAATAGGGAGAAGGAACCCACCGCTGAACTCTGCTCCATTCTCTCCCAGCCGCCCAGGGGAGCAACCCCTTCACCCCGGCTGGGCCCGTGTCGTTGCGCCTCCGGTGCTGTCTCTCAGCAGCTCTGAGGTCGGTCAGTGGTCACCCCCTGCATCAAGCCACCGTTGTCCTCGTTCAGCGAGGGACCAGAATCCTCTCGGATCTGTTCGGGCGCCACTTGTTGGAACGCGCACGCCGAAGTCACCCGCTGTACCAATATGGTTATCATGTAGTGCTTAATTAATTGCAATACGACTACAACGTTTACAAAGCATCAGGTAGGCGTCGCGCACTACAACACTGCTAATTGGACAGCGGATATCATCACATGGGCATTCTTGCAGTTAGATAGTGGTTAGCAGTCCTGTAAAGCACAACCTGAAGGCGTAGATGTTTGACCTTGCAATACAGCAGCTGTTCCTCATTTCAGGCCTCCAAGGACACTCCAGGGATTACTCGAGCGTGTTCTAATGAATATGCCCACTGTCCAATACTTCCCACAGGCAGCTCTCTGCCCCAGCAGCTGCTGCTGCCTCCCTGCTCCCTGCTCCCTCCCGGCTGCCTGCTTCATCCCAGGCGGAGATGCTCACTTGCCGTAGCTGAGCGTCTGCCGTGGGTAAAGGACGCTCACGTACTCCACAGGCCCGCAGTGACTGACATCCTTCCAAGCACCTGGGTGTCCTCTGAAAGTTGTGTCCTGCAATACTGAGCTACCACGTTGTTGCCACTAAGGCTAGAGATGGAAAGTTTTGCTTTTGGCCTTGCTCTGCGGGGTTTTGCTTCTGGCCCTGACGCTGAGAAAAGCGGGCAGTTGATCGCTGCTCGTGCTCCTGCACCAAGGATGGCACCAGCATCATCTTGGCGTGGTGTCAGCCAGCCNCGGAAAAATGCAAACTACGTCTCCGACTTCTAAAACTCAACTTCTAGACTGCAGAAGAGCACTTCCAAACTTTGCAGCACGCCCTGACTCGTGCTGCAGCAGCGATCTCTACTTGCTGTCCACATCTCGGGGGTCTCTGAAAGCCACTGCTGCCCTTCATGAGAAAGCAAGGGGCTGCTTTGCTTCGTGCAGGTGCTGGAGTTGTTCTGCTGCCACAAGGCACAGCGCTACAAGGGGAGGAAGGAGCTGGCCCGGCCCCGAGGCTCACGCCAGCTTTGCAGTTACACAAAGCACTTCTAAACTTTTTGGGCCACATCCTAGCAGCAGGGTGGGGGAAATAGTTGCAGGGCAGGCACGGCATTGCTCCCTCTCCAGTAACTGCACAGGGAGTGTAAGCAGTACAGCCTTGGCTGCATGCAGAGGAAGCAGTAAATGGAGATGCTCCGTGCAGACTTTGCGTTCCCCCATGCAGTGTAAGCCAAAACCAGTCCCTGCAATTCAGTGCAATAATATAGAAAGCTTGCTGGCTACCTCTCCCACCCGGCTCCTGTGGGTATGGAATCCTGGCCTCCGAGGAAACCAAGAATGCCATCCTTCCAGATTTATAATCACAGAGATTTAGAAAATACTGTGCTGTTGTGAGATGCCTTGAAGTGAAAGGGGAAAATAAATAAATAAGCTACGTGGGTGTTGCCACTGGAAAAAAAAAAAATCTGATCTCAATCAGCCAGCCACATTTACTACTCTGCATCCGTAGCCGGGCTTACTAAATAAACCACCGCTAACATCCCTTCATTCTTTTCAATACTTCTTAGGGGCATCCATCTTCCTTAACACAGCATCCCTGATTTCAAAAGCCAGACGCAAATTAATTCCAGGAATCCTACGACGGGGAGACTGAACAACTTCAACAACGGATAAATTAAGTAACTTCACCTTTCTGACGACCTGACACCTGTCAGCGGATGCTGGCTGTACCGAACTGTAACACCATTAACACTGAGCTTTAAAAGTCTTTGCTTTTTGCTTTACAGAGAAGGAAGATGGTTGGCCCACTCCCTGGGCACTGCAAATCCTTTTCTGTAAGGAATCCCAATAGTAACGCTATTTTTTTTTTTTCAAAATATTTCCAGAGTGGTTTTTTACCAATCAGATTGGAAATGCTGATTTGGCTTTAAAATGAACAGAATCACAATAAAGAAGTCTAAATGTTATTCTGTGGCTGTTTCTTAAAAAAAAAAGAAAGAAAGAAAAGAAGAAGAAGAAAAGAGAAAAGAACAAAAGGAGGAAAAATCCTGTTAAGTTGCACAGTGCTGTCCTGCAAACCACCAGGACACGTAATGAGTGCAGCAGAGCACCAGTCAGTACATCACACTGGGCAAGGTGGCACAAACTCACTTTCGGAAAGCCTGGAGCTGAATGGGGACAGAGACATTGGCTCAGGAGCTTGGACCAAAGCGATGAAGCAAAGCAGAGATGTGCGTGGTGGACTCTCGGCGGGGCTGCGTGCTCACTGCGCTGCACAGCGCCTGGGTCCGTCCCTGCTGCATGCCACTGCGTGCTGACGGAGCGGCACTGCGGTAACGTCACGCTGCAGAGAACAAAACTGCAAGAGATGTTGAAAATGTGTCAGTTGTTTCAGTTTTGAAAAAGGTATTCAGAAATATTACAGTTTGCCATTTTTCCTTTCCTTAAACAGGTGGAAAACCAAAGAGAGATGCGGATAGAAGAAAGTGCCCAGCTCGGAACTGCTTCTTCATTTCTGTTTGTTTTGCTTCACTCCTCTTTCCAACGTTTAGGACGGGGACAACTTATTTTGGAGTCGGTATCAACTTTCTTGTTCATGTCAGTTTACTTTGGATCAGATTCCTAAATTCACATAGGCAAACTCAAACACCA
>NC_034427.1:4077457-4078711 GCF_002078875.1 Numida meleagris | reverse complement strand
AGATTTATAATCACAGAGATTTAGAAAATACTGTGCTGTTGTGAGATGCCTTGAAGTGAAAGGGGAAAATAAATAAATAAGCTACGTGGGTGTTGCCACTGGGAAAAAGAAAAATCTGATCTCAATCAGCCAGCCACATTTACTACTCTGCATCCGTAGCCGGGCTTACTAAATAAACCACCGCTAACATCCCTTCATTCTTTTCAATACTTCTTAGGGGCATCCATCTTCCTTAACACAGCGTCCCCGATTTCAAAAGCCAGACGCAAATTAATTCCGGGAATCCTACGGCGGGGAGACATTAAAGCCCATTTAGAGGTTTCTGTGGAAGCCTCTCTCCATGCCTCTTTGAGCCAGCTCAGGCTCAGAGCAGAGCAGGCTGGAGCCAGCCTGGAGGAGCAGGGGGTTATAGGTCTGCGGCAGACGGCAGGGACACGCTGGGCTGGGCTTGTGCAATAACCCAGGGTTTTGTGTTCTGTGGTGGGGTGTCGGTGCGGCATGCGTGGGAGGAGGGGACAGGGCAGAGCTCTGTTTTAAAGAACTAAATTAAATATTTCTTTTTATTTTCGTTTTAACTCCTTCATCCTTAGTCAAGGCATTCAGTCTCACAGGTTTCATTTCCAGAGACCAGCTGCCTTCAAGATTTCCTCCCCAGCTCCCCGAGCCTAGGAAAAATAAGGGTAGGAAATAAGGTGGGGGAGTACAGCCACAAAATTCCAAAGAAACTTGTCTAACGCATCTCCCAGGGCCTGCGGGAAGAAGGAGGCTTGGGGTTAGGTTCCTGCTCTGGGTGAGGTGTTACACAGCACCTCTCCCTCCAACAGATCAACCTCTACCTCGAGAAGTGCCTCACTGCTGCTTGCTAACGCTGCCCTGAGGCATGGGGAGAGCTGGGAGGACGAGGACGGGACCTGGCTGCACCGGGTCAGGGTGTCCTGGCTGCACACTCAGCTGCTGGCAGCGGTGTAGAGCATCGCTGCACACTAACTCATAAAGTCGTACATTTTGTCAATAGCCCCTCTTATTTTTATATTAAATTTGAGGGGATTTTTTTTTTTTCCGGGTATTGTCGAACCTGGCTTCGGACAATCCGGCGGTAAAATAAACATTTCCTGAAGATACATTTCCTTCCTTTGTGCTTCAGAAGAGGAAAAACACCTTGTCCTCAGCGGATACGCAGAGAGGTTTGGGTTTGTTCAGAGAACAGGCCATCGCTTGGAGCTAAGCTCACCCCTCTGCCCGTGCCCTACCTGC
>NC_034427.1:4068980-4077095 GCF_002078875.1 Numida meleagris | reverse complement strand
AAACACCAAGGGGAAATTGGAAGAGGACCAGTTGTATTCTGGGGGATTGGTTCTTACCGGTACTTCCAGGACACGTTGGTTATCTGAGATTTCTGCACTGCAGGATTTTGCAAAGTGAGACCTGCTGAAGTTTTGGGACAGACAGTATCAGAACAGGCATTTTTGATGGATGGACTAAGGTGTATTACCCAGAGCAGTTCAACCCCTAGTTCTGAAAGCTCTGTTTGAGCTTTTGTTTTTGCTGGTCAAAGAACAAGACTTGTTCTTGCCTATTATACAGACCCATGGCTTGCCTTTGGCAAACCCACTTCATCACGTTATGCCTCGGTGTCCTAACAGCACCATGAGAACAGGGGTATCTCCCTCCTTACACATGGGGTAAATGGTTTCTGGCCATAAAAGTTTGGAGATGCTATTAGAAAACTGCCTTACAAACAGTATCTATAAATGCACAAGAAGATAGCATCAAAAGCAGCATTTCAGGGAACAGAAACTAAATGCAAAGGAATAGAAACTAAATTCCTTGAAAGATCTATAAGGAAAAAATACAAGAGACACATTAATTATTTAACAAAACTCAGATGTCCATTAATGGCTACTTAGACAGCATTTTGGCAGGATATCCTATCTACTGTATCGCTGTTGTATCCCTGGAACTGCACATTTTGCTTCAGTTCGCCCCTGAGCCATTTCTCCTGCTCCTGGCAGTGAGGGGGAGATTGCAGCTCCCCAGTCCTACACCCATCCAGTCCCACACCCATGCCCACTCCTAAAGCAGCCCCCAAAAAGCATTCCACGGCCCACTGAAAAATGACATTGCCAACTCTAGGGAGGAAGAAACTCTGACGGACATTTTTAACTCGTTTTACTAAAATACGGGACCAGATTCTCGTCTACATCACCCAGCAAAGCTTCCCAAAGAGACCGAGGTCAGAATCTGGCCGATGGAAACAGGTAGCTGGGAGAAGTTGCATTCAGTGCTCTTGGGTGCCGCCTGCAGGTTTTGGAACCGCAGTTTACTAATAACTGTACTGAAACAACGCTGAACACAGTCATTTCTGGGAGAAAAAAGCAGTACTGACACAAATTCCTGGAGAAAGCAAAGCGTGAAAATACGATCTTTTTTTTTCATTCCGTTTTTAGTAGATAGAGTATGTTCCTTTTTTCTTCTTTTTTTTTTTTTCCATCACAATGAAATTTAGTGATGATTGAAATGAAAAGGTAGAAGTTAATAAACAAGCCCGAGGGCCATAAAGTCATGCAGATCGACCTGGGAGGAAACAGGCCCAGGAATTTTCCAGACATTGCTCTCCCTAACACAACGCTGCCCCTTGACGAGGCCTCGTGGACCTTCAATCACATAAATGCCTTTTTGAGGATCCTCATTCCAGCTCCAAAAGTTGGACCACATATGGAGGTTTACTATTTTCAAGCAAATACACCTCTTTTTTCCATTTTTTCCCCACTTCTTTTGGCAAGGCCCAGCCACACCTTTTACTTTCCAGAGGCTCTGGGCTCTGCATCCACAGACAACCCCATTGCTAGCAGAGCAATGTGGAAGCATGGCTGGAGCTACCTGTCCCTGATGAACGCCTCTCCTGGAGGTCTGACATTATTTGTGCCTTCTCTCTTTGTTCTGCGACCTTTCCTGAGGGCTTGGAGCTGTTTCCCCAAGGGCTCTGCATTTGTTCTGGCAGCAATCCATGCTTTGCTTCCCCGCAGACCTCTGGGTCCGAGGCTGCTGCTGCCTCCACTTCTGCTCCTGGTCCCATCGCTTCCTCCCCACGTCCCACAACTCCACTTGGACTGACCCAGTTACAAAAACACACGCTATTTGTTTATGGAGCACATTACACACTCAAAGACAGAGTCGAAAACAGCTTAAAGGGGATGAGGAGACCTCCTGGGTTCAGTAAAAGTCATTCTAATGGGCAGCTCACTTGGACAGCCTGAGCCCTGCCATCACAGGGGTACCACCTGGGGATGGGGCAGAATGACATGGAGGGTGCCTGGGTCCTGTGCACAGTCCCCGTTTTCAGTGGTGAGTGGAAGGCAAAATGAGAGGGGGAAGAAAACTGAACAACTTCAACAACGGATAAATTAAGTAACTTCACCTTTCTGACAACCTGACACCTGTCAGTGGATGCTGGCTGTACCGAACTGTAACACCATTAACACTGAGCTTTAAAAGTCTTTTCTTTTTGCTTTACAGAGAAGGAAGATGGTTGGCCCACCCCTTGGGCACTGCAAATCCTTTTCTATAAGGAATCCCAATAGTAACGCTATTTTTTTTTTTTTTTCAAAATATTTCCAGAGTGGTTTTTTACCAATCAGATTGGAAATGCTGATTTGGCTTTAAAATGAACAGAATCACAATAAAGAAGTCTAAATGTTATTCTGTGGCTGTTTCTTAAAAAAAAGAAAAGGAAAGAAAAGAAGAAGAAGAAACAAGAAAAGAACAAAAGGAGGAAAAATCGACCAGAAATACAGATTTGGTAAGTATCAAAAAAGACTATTTATTCTCAATCTTTTTTTCCCCCCAAGTGATGCAGTTTTCCAGTGTAACAATTTTTCATGGAAATTGCTGTATTGTCCACATGTCTATATTCACCTTAAAAAATAGGGTTTGAAGAATACATTTTAACCATTGCTCATAAAATATACTCTTTTCTCCATTTCAGTGCTTTCTCTCATCTGTCAAGTCGCTACCAGAAGTTCAAGGCCCTTTGCATTGAAAAAGGAATGGGAGAAGGAGAATGGGAGAAGAAACAGCGAGAGCACAGGCGCGTGAACAGGGGGAGAAACAGCCCTGACACAGCAGGATCACAACAGTTCCCTGTCCTCTTGCAAATCTCCAGTGTGGCCACAGAAATCCATCAGTGTCCCACACGAATGCACACTTGGGATTTCTCCAGTCCTGCAGGCTGCAGTAGCAGCCAGCAAGCCCCAGCTTGCAAGGGGAAGGCTGCCTCTGGGGATTGTGCTGGGAGGAGGAAAGGGGTAAGGGATGCTCGTCTGGCTATTGTCAGTGAGCTTTTATATTTTAATCGGGGCTTGGGTGATATTTTGTTCCGACATTCAACCAAAGCCTCTCTTTGAGGCTGGCTGCTTCCTCCTCTAGAAAGCAACACACCAGCTAACTCTTTCTAAAATATTACCACTCTTCTTATTAGGAGACTTTTCTTCTGAGGAAGGAAGGACTGGTTCTAAAAAGGATGAAAGGGAAAGCGTCGCAATTGTTTTTTTCCTCTTATAGATAACCTGAAACCTGAGCGTTAACATCCGTGTGAGAACACGTGGGAGCAAGGAACAAGGATTAGAAGTAGATCCTTATGGAGCGTTTTTTCACCCAGAGGATCCCAGCACCCTCTCCACCACAACTTACACTATTCCCATTGAGAGCCATGAGCACAGAGCAAGCAAAGGACAGCCAAGGAGCCAAGGAAACAAGATCCAGCAGACCCAGCAATGTCAAGAACTTCACCAGTGAAGCTCAAACACAAGAAATTAGGAAATACAAACTCCAGTGCTGCTGCTACTCTGAACAATGCACTGACAGCCAACAGAAATCAAGAATAAAGCAACTAATAGACAGATCACCAGCTCCTGAAACGCAGGCATCGATCGCGCGGCGCCCAGAAGGCCATCTGATAGCATCGCTACGGGATGGGCTCAGGAAATGAAGAGTGCCATATCTGTGTGAAACCAAAGGCGATATTTTGAACAGGAAGCTGGTTAGGAGTGGGAGCAGCAGAATAAAAACAGTGTCAAAGAGAAGAAAAACAAAACAATAGCGTGCTTTCCAACTCTCTAAAATAAATTAGCGTTTCGAGAAAAACTGAGAAATACTGGCTTTCTTATGTCTACGGTTTATTTATGCTTGTTTCCACACCATAGACCGACGTAGGTACAGTAATATCCCAACAAAGCAGAATAAGGAAGCCAAACACAGGCTCACTGGAAGCACTGCTGGAGCATGCAGACAGTCCTGGGTTTCTCCACTGCACCCCAACCAGCTTGCAGCCCCAATGCTGTACTAGCATAGTGTTATTCCTGATCAGTTAGGCTGACGTAAAGAAAAACCCTTAGTGGCACAGGTGCAGTGCAATGGTAAGACTCTACGGCACCTAGACTGTAGCTGGCCTGCACCAAACCCATCTGAGCCCCACGAAGAGCAGATGTGGTCATCTGTACCCGCCTGGCTGCAAACACCTATAGACCCAAACAAACGTGGCATCCCTTCAGGCTGCCGTAAAGCATGCGTTTCTTTCCATAGTGGTCTCCATCCCTAGCTCTGGCCACACAGCACAAGGTCCGGGTCTCACAAAAGCTGTGCCTCGGCCTTTGGCAGGCTCCAGCTTCAGCCTCCCTTTATCTGCCCAGACACGTTCTCTCGAAGGCAAATCTCCCCTTTGCCTCAGCTTGCTATGGATCTGGTCAAGCCTTGTCTTGTTTCTTTTGAAGTCAGCAGGAAAACTCTAATATGGGGGGGACAGGATAATGTCTTTTTCTCAATTTCTAGTTTCTTTTAAAAGTCAGATTAACCTTGTGCAATGCAACCCTGAGTCCTTCACTCTGAGTGGCCCCAGCCCTTCAGCCGCGAGGTTTAATCTCTGGAGTTTACATCCTGGAGTCCCAACAGCAGCAGCAAAAGCAGCTGCCAGCATCCTGGGAATATCTGCCTTGGAATCTCAACTACTGTGTGAAGCTGCTGCACTCCATTCCGAGAGCTGTGTTTGCAAAGGAAATCTGTCCAACAACAACACTGCGAGAGAGGAAAAAAAGGAGGAAAAAGGGCTTTATATAACAGAATTAACAGAGCTGTTGCAATAGAAACATGAAGTTAACAGGCAGCTTTTCCTCCTCTCTCTCCCCCTGCCCCAACCTCCTTCTCTAGCAGCAGTTTCAGTTGTTTTTGTTTCCAAGCTTCTTTTACTGGCCACTCACACAGCCCCGCTCCCTTTGTCTAATTTGGATCTTGAACCTCCATGCAACCGACTCTTGCTGTAACTGTAAATCTTTTTATGGCCCTTCTGCCTCTGAACTGTAAAAGCAATGGCACTGTAAGCTGCCTAAATGGGTCGTAAATCCACTTAGTGCACTGAATGAGGAAAAAAGTTTTTAAGGGAAAGAAGGAAAAAAAACGCAACCTAAGGTGGCTGGAGGGACACAGGGGAAAAAAAACACAAGAAGGTATTTGCTGAATGGAACCAAAATAACAGGAGTCAAAGGGAAAATATGAATGCTGAGGAGGGGGGGGAAAGGATGAAATAATGCGCCTTGGTGGTAAAAACAAAATGCTTCTGAAGAGCTGCTCCATTTATTAGCGCTCAACTATTTACGGGAGGACGTTGGTTGCCCTCCACTCCTTTGGCATTGGTGGGAGCTGGTAGCCCCAGGAGAGCCCTGGGGGCAGCCAGCAGCTCAATGCTGTCCCCTTTTCCACTGGGTAGTCCAGGGACTTGTAGCTGGGTCTGATTCTAGCTCCATGCACCGCCTGCCTGAGACGCAGCCTTAATCATGGCTCCATGCCTCCGTTTATTCATCTGTAAACGAGAGATAGAGATATCCCCCTGGTTTGTAAGGGGTTTTGAGAGCTTCTGCAATAGCTCCAGGCAAGAGACAGAACTGATTCCTATGGCGGTCAATAGCAACAATTCCATTTGTGGCCGCAGAGGAAGAGCTAGCCCAAAACAGGCAACTTTTTTCTGTGTGATTTATTGCATTTATCACCATGGTATCTGAGCTCTGAGTGTATTACCCAAATTCCACTGAATTCAGAGAGCGTCTTTCCACTGCTTTCAATAAGTTTTGGAGTTGACCCCAAAGTCACAAAAAACCTGAGGAATATGTCAAAAGAATGTAAGTGGGTGTGAGTTGAAATTGAGGAGTTTGGAAACTGGAGCATGCAGAACAGTAGCTATTTAAAGACTGAGTTTGCTACCGAGTGTTCGCTTTTAATAGGGTTATATAAATACATTCCCATCTCAATATATGTGGAAAAACAGGCAGTGAGGTGAGACTCTATTGCTTTATTTCTTATGGGAAATATTGTGCATAGCTAACCCACCTCTTCCCTTTCCTCACCCACCACCCACAGTCGCTGGGAGCGCTCAGCAGCTGTGTACAGTGTGAAGAGTCACATCCGGGAGCAGGGCGAGAGTTAAAGAGTTCACAGCCCTGCCTTATAATGAAGCCCCTGTTTTCATTGCCTTCCCACTCTGCCTTAAAGACTTGATCCGAGTTTTGGCACTCAACATGTCAGAACGGGAGGGTAGACTGGCTATGCCTCTTGTTATTATTATTATTATTTTATTGCTCTGCTTTCTTGCAAGGAAAAGAGGTGGTGGGGGGTGGGAGGGAATAAATTAAAAAGAATGTTCTTACTTGGCTCTGGGAAAAGAAGAAATGAGTCTCAGCACAGCTCCCTCCAGCCAGGTGTGCCTCTGCAGAAAGTCTCTGCCAGGACAGGCACCAAGGGGCATCTAATTGCCATTCTCAGAAAATACAGCAGCGGCCAAAGAGGACTGAGAGGTGAACCCCATTCTTTGTCCATCCTTCCTGTATGTGGGCACGGCCAATAGTTCAGGCCAGGGGATGCTGATACTGTGACTTAAAAGAACCCTATTAAAATGATGGAAATCTTTGACTATGAAAAGTAGAGTCTGCACCTGGACAGTAATTATGTTTCAAAGGAAATCCATCTGGTATTTTATTACTTATTCTCTCAAATGTACTTCGTGTACAAGAACAATACAGGGACTGGAATATTTCATATCAGGAGGCTTCCAAAAAGCTGTTTACACCCTGTCAGGTCAATAAGCTACACAGATTTTTGCAATATTATCTCAATTATGGTTAACAATTGAAATACACATTTAAAAAAAAAATCTTCCTCAACACTGGCATAGGTCCTCGGAGCAGACAGACTCCTGCAAACTCCACCAAACTCCACGAAGCTCATATACTCAAGAAGCAGTTAGGATTTCAATATCTGGAAAGAGTTAGAACTACAACTGACGTCAAGTGAGGCTTGCCTTTGCCAACAACAGAACTAGAGCAATCTGCTTGCGCTCCAGACCAATCTCTGCCTGCGTGCATGTAGGCTGTGGGACTCAAATCACACAATCACAAGGTTGGAAAACACCACTAAGATCCCCAAGTCCAAGCCCAGCCCACCCCACCATGCCCACTGACGATGCCCCTCAATACCACATCCCCACGGTTCTTGAACACATCCAGGGATGGTGACTTCACCACCCCCCTGGGCAGAGTAATCCATTACCACTCCTTCTGCGTAGAAATGTTTCCTAATATCCAACCAGAACCTCCCCTGGCATAATTTGAGGCCATCACCTCTCATCATATCACTGTTACCTGCAAGCAGAGGCCGGCCTCCACTTGCCACCACCTCCTTTCCGGGAGTTGCAGACAGCGATAAGGTCTCCCCCGAGCTTCCTCTTCTCCAGACTGAACCATCCCAGTTCCCTCAGCCACTCCCCATAAGACTTGTGCTCCAGACCCTTAACAGCTCCGTTGCCCATCTCTGGACATGCTCCGGGGGCCTCAGTGTCTGCCTTGTAGTGAGGGGCCCAAAACTGAACTCAGTGCTCGAGGTACGGCAGATGCCATGGACTGTGGGATGGTGAAGTCATGGGGGACCCTCTACGTGAGTGAGGACCAGTTCCAGGATGAAAGCTGCGTGCCTGTGTTACTAATGCCAGCCTTGAGCTGGATTGGGCCTGTCTATGTGCAAACACCCATGCAGACATATTCTAAAGAGCACATTTTAAAAGGAAAACAAGATATAATCCCTCAGAATGGAGTGCCAGTCTTTAAATACCTTGGGAGCCCACAAGCAGTCTTGCAATTAAATCACGTAAATCCAGAGCAACTTGATTACAAGGCAACCTCTCCTTCACTGCCAATTCTAGTGAATTTATTAATTCTAGTGAATATATCTCAGGTCTCAAGATGACTGATGCTTTCATTACAGCCTTGGCCTCAGCCATGAGGTGATTGTTATGAATCTCAACTTTCATTTTTCAAAGTTTTAGCTGTCACCATTGACGGAAAAGGTATTCAAAGTAAAATATGAGAAATTAAAAGTAAAAT